>NC_051154.1:21869528-21958340 GCF_013339745.2 Dermacentor silvarum
CCCCCTCTTCTTGTTGGACACACGTCGGACCATTCGGCCCACTTGGTCCCCAACCTTGCGGAGCTTTTCTAATGTTGTGTCGACTCTTCTTGATTGTGAATAAAGAGTCCGAGAATTTGGATCTCTTTGGCCTCGCGTATGGGGCCACCAGCAAAGAGAGGCATATTTCTGTAGTGTCCTTAGGCGCTGGTCTAAGGTGCACAAATTCTGATTTGTTTGGTGCACACTGGAGGCCGCAGCGCTCTGCGTAGCGATTCACTACGTGAGCGGCTGCTTTCAGGCATTCCTCCATGTGCCCTGTATATCCCTCTGTGGCCCAGATGGTGATATCGTCGGCGTACAGCGCGTGCGGCACGCCTTTGATACCATGTATTTGGGCCGGGAGATGTACCATTGCAAGGTTAAAGAGTACAGGGGAAACTACAGCGCCTTGTGGCGTCCCCCTAGTACCCATTTCGTAAGGTCCATATTCAGTGTCTTGGATTCTGACGAGTGCGGCTCGATCCGTCAAGAAATCCTGATATAGGTGAATGTGTTTGTGCCACAGTGGGTTTCGTTCAGGTGTGCTAAGATAGTGCTGTGTTTAATGTTGTCGAAAGCTCCCTTCAGATCTAAGGCCAGGACAACCTTGTCGTTGTGAGAGTGCTCCGTCGGTTGTAGTATGTAATGATTGAGTTGTAATAATATGTCTTGTGACGACTTGTGTGGGCGGAAGCCGAACATGGTGTCTGCAAAAGTGTTACGATTTTCCAAATATTCGGAGAGCCTCTCTCGCACCATCGCCTCCATTAGTTTCCCCACACACGATGTGAGCGAGATAGGTCTCAGGTTGCCCGCATTAATTTCCTTCCCTGCTTTAGGAATGAAAGTGACAAGTGATGGTTTCCAATCGAGGGCGATGGCAGTCTCCCCTTTCCATATCGCATTAATGTAGTGAAGAAGGGCTTCATACGCGCGCTAGGGGAGGTTGACCAGCAGTTTCACTGTGACCTTGTCCCGACCGGGCGCAGTGCCTCTCTTCATTTTGGCTAAGGCCACCTTGAGGTCGTAGAGTTGGAACGGCTTATCCAACTCTGGATTATCTCTGCCTGCATAGAGATATTCCTGACCTCGAGGGTCCTGTCTGGTGCAGAGATACTTGTCCCTTAAGGTCTCTGCCAGCTGTGTTGTTGTGCCCTGAAAATTGTGTAAACCGCGTTGTGTTTCGGTGTTTTTCCTCGTGATTGAGTGGGATCGATTAAGCTGCGGAAGAGCTTCCATGTATTCTTCCCCGACATCTGTCGGGCTGCCGTGTTGCATCGCTCTATCCAGTTGGAATCGGCTAACTGAGAGGCATACTCGGCAGCCCGCTGGGTCAGATCTGTTATACGTCTTTTCAGCGTTCTGTTGTGTTTTTGTCGTTTCCATCGTTTCGTAAAACTGCGACGAACTTCCCATAGATGGAGAAAAATGATTATCCACCGCTGGGCAGTCCTCCGCAGCCTGTATGCAAGTCTCGTGTTTATGTAGTGTTGTCATGAGATTTTGAGCCCAAGAGCTGCAGCCATCTTCAAGAGGACTGGTCTGCGGCAGGGACTTAAGGAAAGCAGTCCAGGGGTGCTATGCAGGATGCCCCGAGTTTGGCGAAACTCGGGATCTTCACGAGCTCTGGCGACGCCCCAAGATCAAAGAACAAATGGTAACAAGACGAAGTTTGTCCATCGGCACGCCTCCAGTTTCATTGGTTAATCTAGATTCACTCTGGGTGGCTATTATCCGTTGGGCGTTTCCATATGGGCGGTCGACAAACTGGGGCTCACGTGATCATACGGTCGGTGCATGGTCGTGCCTTCTTTCACTTGTTTGTCGTTCCACCGAGTGCAATACAGGCACAAGCAAGTTATAAAATAAATTCATTTAGTACAATAATATTAGTCACATTAACGTGGGTTGTAAGCATTTTAATGTTTCCACGATGTACACGGAATGTGTATTAGACTAATTTGTATTTAAATACGTTTCGCGTTATGCCACGAGGGGACGCTCGCCCCCCTCTTTTTTTTCTGGATTCGATTGGCACGGCTCGATACGTGCTTGCTCTAGCATTTTCGAGCACCGATTGGTGTGCGCTTGCTTTTCTCACTGGGTTTCCAACAGATCGCTCGTTGCTCCTTTGCTCTAGATTGGATTGGTGCGGCTCGCTACGTGCTTGCGCTCCCATTTCCGAGCAGAGATTGGTGTGCGCCTGGTTTTCACACTGGGATTTTAACAGATCGCTCGTTGCTCGCGCTAAAGAAAAGCTGCGAGTAGCGCGCGCATCCAGCTACAAGACGAAGTGAGCGTCGGCTAGCGCATAAGTGGTTTGCCGCGCGCTTACCGTGTAAGCACACAGGAATGCCGGAAAGCACACATACAAGGGTCAGAAAACTACGCTTTATTTTCTTTTACTTTGCGATACACCTCCATACTGGCAAGCGTCGAGCGATGGCTTCTAACAACCGCAGGAAAGAGTCTTTGTAGTGGCTAGCCCGAGCGATCCGTGGCTTCTAACAAACGCACGAAAGGGTCTTTGCAGCGCACGTGGATGTTGACCGCCACCACATGCATCCCAGGTGGGACTCCAGCATCGGTGCAGTTACCCTGTACCCATCGCTGACGAGGGAGCGCTTCACTTTTTGACAATAACTTTCTTTTTTTTTGCGTGTGAACGCCCGTGATGGGGTCCACAAAGTTCACGTTTTGGTTGACTGTCTACCAATGCGGATTGAGGCATAGCCCCGTTAGCATCCACTAAATTTGGGATACATTTGTATGCGGCCAATTCGTCACTATGAATAATGGTCCCCGGTTGAACATTGGCTGCAATAATGGCGCCTAGCGTCGCCGCATTTCGTCGGTCGACTTTGAAAGTCGTCGCACCCCTCTGGTCGCGCAGAACATGCCGAAGACCCATGGGGCCCCAACTTTAACACCGCCGTAATTTTGGCGGCTGGCGGAAAGTTGTCGCCCGTCATTAGGCGGCCTCGATTGTATACTTTTGCTCGCCGCGAAGAAGGCACTCATCAATTTGCGCTATCTACCCGGGGTACCAAGTGGAGGTCGCGCCAGCAGCTCGTCCCTCGCGACCTTACGGGGGTAGTTCGTCCTGTCGGCGATGGTGTGCTCCTATAGAGGAAACAATTCGCCGGTCATCTCCTTCAACAGCCATATGTCTACGCTTTTGCTCACGCAGTACGTGAGCCAAATCATTTGCCGCCTGGAGAGGTGGTCGTTCGGATGGCCGAGGCGGTCCGTGTTGGCGAAGTAACGTCCTTCGCCTCTCTGACCGTGCAGTGCAGCTTTACCGTGTAACTGCGAAAACTGATTTCGGCACCTGTTGCATCGGAAGGCAGCCCGGATTCCATTCTGAGTCTTCCAATATAATGTGACCACTTCGCCTACGCAGGTTGGTTGGCCCGGGTTGAACCCCAGGTGCTCGTAGGTGCCCCAGTACTCCGATGACGACGCCGGACCTGGCCTGGGGCTAGGGCGCGGTGGACGAGCAGCGCTTGAAACAGGAGAGAGCCGAAGCGATCGCACGAACTTTTCCTCCGCAGCCTAGTCACATCAGTCTGTGCTCGGAAAGCATAATATGCCCGCCACGCAGTCTCCGCAGGCAAGGGCGTTCGCCTAACTCGTCAGACAGCCAGCGCACTGACGTTTTGGAAAGGCAAAAACGACGCTGAAACTCTACGTCGGTCATGTAGCTGAACGGGTCCGGATGGTCATATTGACACTTGCCGCCGCTGGATGCGATGACACAGGCTGCTGCTGCCGCCGCCATGCTCCCGAGTTTAACTCGAGGGGGGTTTCGCGATGTACGAGTTTGGCCCGAGTTCGCGTGTCAATCAAAACCATAGGTCATGCCCCGAGCGAGGCATGTAACTCTTGTCCGCGCCCACCACGGTTGGGCCACGCCCAACTTATTTTTCGACAACAGCGACGTGGTGCGGAACTGAGAGGCATTAACAATCTTGACCGGCGAAATACAATAGACACGCACAAGGCACTGTCATCGGTGATGTACTCAGCACCACTATAAAAAAAAAAAAAGCGTCGACTTTCGCTGCCTTATGCATATGTCTTCTTGGGCTGTGATGACCCCACAACACGGTTCATTGCCTGCGTTGTGGCTACGTAGCGCACAGCAAATAATTATCCGCACGTCACTGTAAGCTGCTTGCAAGGCGTCGATGCGCCGTGGTGGACGACGATCTTGAGCAGTGCGTAGTGTTTTCCAACGACAACGTATCGCAGCTGTCATTTGAGATGGCTGCTCTGTCAATGATATAGTGCAGCAAACACGGTCAGCGGTCAGCGCAAACACACCCAGTGCAATGGCATTTTGTCATCACAAGCACGGCACACTAAACAATTGCAACACCTTCCTGTGTTCGAAGTCTAATTTCCTAATTTCCTAACTGCACACAAGAGCCCTCACCCACCAAAATGCGATTGCTGCGCTGTCGTTACGATATCCATCTGCGATCGCTGTTAGCTCAGCAGCAGAGGCAATCGGCAAGCACATTGGAGTGAACAACACACTCAAATTCTGCGCACATGCGCACGGAGGCACCTTCAATGGGCAAGCGGTGACAAGCTGACTGAACTGTGTCGCTTGGGCAGCACGCTCGTGTTCGCAATGCATCACGGAGACTTCGCGCACGCAGATAAACTGGTGCATTTTCATTGTGCTGCGTCACTACGGACCCAGAATACCGCACAGCCATTTTGCAGCGACAGCCGTTGCTCCCGTCTCTATGGCTAAAGTGTCGTTTCAGTTGGTAAAGCGGCGGCCATAATAGCCGCCGCAGTGAAGCACCTGCGGTGAACAGCCATGCCGCAGCGCTGCGTTGCCATTCCCCTATTAGACAGGGAATGGGCAGATCGTTGTCATGACTGACTTTATCGAACATAGCACTGCAGCGCCCCTGGCGACTGCTCACCGCATGAACTCCCTCGTGCGTGTGACCCTCTAGAATGTATCCGCTTGTAAGCTTTCGCCTCACTGTCGCGACTCGCGGCAAAAAAGTACAAAATTTAATAATTCATTATATGTCCGTTTGTCATCACAAATTTACAGCATTCAAAACAAAAAAAAAACGATACTTTAAGAAGTAAAATGTTGGTTATTTTATTTGTTGTATTTCAAAGTATTCGATTGAGGGAAAGTATAGGTGCAAGAATGCACCGCATGTGCCCTGTTCGCATTCGACGGAGGATAGAAAGATAATGCCCGAAAAAGGAGGCACGCCCTTGACGCGCCCGAGAAAGGCGTGGCAAGCGGCTCACGGCAAGTGTGCAGATAGACAGCGGGACAGTGACGGTATTGCTAAATTGCGATAATACGTTGATAACAATACGCGGCGCTGGCGCGTTTTGTTGCGCAGTCCTCTGTGCTTGAAGCCCGGCAGCACTGTGCCGCGCAGGGTGCGCTCATGTTGTCATACGCGGCTTTATCTCGACATTTCTTTTTGCCTGCTGTTCTTGCACGTTCCTTGCTATCTTCGTTCACTGACTGCCATCGAGCAAACTCGGGTAAAACTCGGGTGAACGAGAAACTCGGCGCATCCTGCAGTGCACCCCTGGACCTACTTTGATTTCCTTGTTCGAATACACGTAAAACGCAGAAATGCTTTTGAAAAATGAAAAGCATCGAAAGCGGACAAATTTGATATATTTATTTAGAGCTTATATAAAATTAATGCAATGTTTGCGAGGTTCTGCAAAATAGTCCTATTCACAAATTAGTGGTACAATTTAGAGCGATTATATAATAGATCAATTTTGTCCGCTTAATAGGTGCCGTGTACATGCAGAATTGCGTTATCGGTTTTAATTGCAGAGTTTCACAGCTGTAAACATTGATCCTTTAGCTTTTTTTTTCAATTTTGAAATTTTCAACAATCATCGCAATACAATTGGCGACCTAAATCATAAATCCGCCTCCAACAGTCAATAAATTTTAACTTATACTTTTAAATGCGATAAACCTCATCAAATTCGGTGCAGTGTTCGCCGAGAAAAACGATTTCTCCTTTTCAATGTATTTATATAGGAGCCCTCGAGCCAAAGCTTCCTCTTAAGAAAAAGAGGACCTCTTGGGAAGCAAAGCTAATTCTTCCAGGCATACATACAGATTCGAGGCATCGGTTTATTTCGATTAGAAACATCGGAGTTGATACCTTCGCGCGTCAGGAGCAGACGTAGTGGTGCAGTGCACGAAGCATGACCGTTTCCACACTCCAGAGAGTCTTCATACCAATGATGTTCGCGAAACCCTTTCTGCAGCACAGATTGCTACTGAGAAAGCCGGCTTGGATATGCCGCTGATGAGAGGAGACTAGGGTAAATGCAGTTCGTTTGTTGCGCGACGCGCGCTCGGCGCGTTCCGAAATCCGTCTCTCCAGACCCTACCCTGATTTCTGCTTAAAACCCCAGCTGCACGGAGTCCTTTCCAGTTCATTCACGGCTGTCTCGAGCAAGAGTCACGGTCCAACGGTCAAGTCACGACACAGGAGCGCCTCCAGCCGTTGTGATCTGTCATTCAGACAGCGTTAATTCGATCATGCATAATGGCCGCCGAACGCGCACATGCCTTCCAGCGAGTGCGCGTATATTCAGGAAAGCTTTTCATAAAGTATATAAAAAAGAAGTTAGCTGATGTTTGACACTTATATGTGCCAGCGTTTTATTTTCGGGTTAAATCTGGCCCCATACGCTCGTTTCCATCAAGTGGCTGTTTCGTTACTTGTACAGACCGAATCACGCTTGTATGGAGTGGACGAGCGGCCTGCTCCGGCAGAGCCTGCCGCGCGCGTATGTCGGCCCACGTCAGACTCCCCATGTTGAGTTGGGCTACAAGTGCGATATTTGGTGGCAGCTGCCGGGCGTGAAATTAGAGCCGTCGAAGTGGGCGGAGAAAAATGATATATTGGGGGAACTGCAGAATGAGTTCAGGCCAGCCAGGTACTCAGAGGATACTATTTTTGTACTAACTCGGTGCATAGAGATTTCAATAGCTAAAAATATACCTTTATGAATGGCATTTCTATGTATATAAATGGTGCTTACGACAACGTAGACAGCTAGGAAATGGATGTGGGATATTCCAAAGCACGACGGCATATACTACGATATTTTGGAGCTGTTTTGAGGGAGATATATAGGGAACAACCGAGTACGAATCCTATGCGAAGGCCGCAAATGCAGTAAAGTCGTGGAAATTCACCGAGGACTGAAGCAAGGACTCCCTCAGTCTCCATGTTGTTCAGGCTTTATCAGGCACAGGAAGACGACTTAAAAACAGTGTATTAGGTTCTGATTTATCTTGCATCCGTAATGGGCAAAGTATGCAATAAATGATCACTGGGCTGATGCGCGCGGATAACATTAGTGCTGCTAGCGGACAATGCAAGGGATTTACGGAGACTTGCGAAAACGTGTGATAGTGCGGCGACAAATGGCTGAGGCCTTAATTTTAGCACAGAGAAATCGAGAATTATGATCATTAATGAAAAGATGAGTAGTGACATGTCATCAATTCAACAGCAAATCATACCCATAGTCAAGCAATGTAAATACCTGGATGTATACACAAACGAAGTAAATACCTGCTCAAACATCCACCAAGATAATTTAAGTAATAATGAAACATAGATCATTTTGGGGCCTACAATATATATGAGATGGTGCGAGTAATTTAAATAGGAATCGCGGTGCCAGCGCTTGCGTTCGCAATCAAAATTTCGTGCCTAAAATCAGAGATCTTACCGGGATTGAAAGTTAACCACGATTAGCATTGGGGGCCTACGATAAAACACAAATGAGGCAGTGCAGGGTGACATAAATTGGGGCTCTTTTGAGATTAGCGAAGCACTGAGCAAAATTAGTTTTGAAGGAAGACTCGGCAATGAAAGAAAAGAAATGGGCTGCTAAAGTTCGCAAGTATCAGTACATGAAAAGCGTGGACACAGAATGAAGGAAGAGGTCAAGAAAGTTGGCAATCAAGTACAGGGTAATTGAAAGTGTAAAAAAATGTCACAGTTTCGCCCTAAGGGCGAAGCAATGAATGTGATAGCAACACAAAAATGTCATACG
The DNA here is from genome assembly GCF_013339745.2 of Dermacentor silvarum. Lineage (NCBI taxonomy): Eukaryota > Metazoa > Arthropoda > Arachnida > Ixodida > Ixodidae > Dermacentor > Dermacentor silvarum. The sequence goes on from NC_051154.1 coordinate 21,877,647, forward strand.
AAGTAAGGTGAGCGGCTTTGGTAGCAATATGAATTGTAGTAAACATGAGCTGATTAAGTAAGCAGGTGTGCTGCGGCGTAAGTAGACCGACATGAAGAGAGACTCGATGACCTCGAGAAGGCGCGTGTGAAACGGTGGTGTTGATGAGAAGCGCTTCCCGTGAGCAGCGCGTGTGAAGGGACACACCTGTAGCGCTGCACTGCCGATCCGGGCAGCATTGCATGCGTAGCGTGCGTTGGAAAATGTGGCCCGACTATTACTAACTGATTGAACAAGCGTGGTGTGAGCGCGCACAAACAAACATGAATAGATCACACTGAATGACTGCAGACAACGACTGTCAAAACGCTGGCAGCAAGCGCATATACGCCGCAGCGGGCGAAGGTACGTGCGGTCTATCGCTTCAACGGAAACTGAGCGGCGAATGCACAGCGCATAAAGGTCAGAGCCGTGTGGAGATAAGAGACGGTGCGAGCGAGCGACGAGCGCGGTTGTTGGCAGAGTAGAAATGCGCCCCCCCCCCCCCCCCCCGCTCCCTCCGGCGCTCGCTTCCCGCTTCCTTGCTTGCGCGTGGAAGATTGAGTGCGTTCGCTCTCCGTGACAGCGTGCGTCCCCGCACGCTTCCGCTCGGGCATACGGCGCGCGGCGAAGATTTTATCTATACGGAACCTCACAGCGACGACGACGGCGACGGCGACGCCGACGGCAGAAATCCGGTGGAAGTGTCCATATAATTGCTATCGCAATAATAAACAACCAGGAGTCATCAAAAATAAAGTGAGAGAAATAGAGACGATAAAAATTGGATGCAAAGAATGGAAACAGAAAATGCCACGGAGATTTACAGATACAAGACAGAGATCAGGAAGGAAAATTGTATTATAACGCAAAGGGCCGTGTACTGCTATTTGAGGCCCGAGCGTGCCGTGTGAGGACAAAAACATACTGGAGCAAAAATTCGAAACAGGATGAGGTTTGTGTCTAGCTGCTGCAGCAAAAGTACGGAAATGACCAAGCACATCCTAGCGGAATGCCCAAGATGTTCACCCAGCAAGAACCGCACGGAGCGTCCACCTTCAACTGAAGCTCAAACTGGATGGAAGCATTAACTCGAGAGAAGTTTAAAGTATTCATAAAAAAAGAGGGAAGAGAATGATAGAATCAGAGTCGTTAAGGAATAAGTAACTGCATAATATAGAGATGAATGTTTTAATGAAGAAAGAAAAGATTAAGATGCTAGACTGCGATAGATTTAGTGAAACCCGATTAGATCAAGCAGGCTAAGCAACTGTTTGTCGCCGCCCATTTCAAAATGGATGCCAATGATGATCATCATCAGCAGGTATACAATGTAACAATTTATTTCGCTAGATGTTATTATACTTGTTTTTATCATTTCACGGCCAGCCGGCCAATCTTAGCGATGACGCAGGCGGAGCGTCGTTCGCACCACTGTTGAAGCGCGAAAAAAAAAAAAAAGGGACTAAAAGATTATCCCGACCCGTTGATACGCAGGCGCGCACATTTCGCTGCCCTGCGCTTCGATCAAGCCTCCCACGCGAAGTCTTGCCCTTTTCCAAGCGATCTTGCAACTATACATGGGAAACGTCTCAGGCACGGTGGTAGCAGGTGTGGTCGGGAGCCGCCTGCTCTGAGCACGTGCCATCCTCCTACTCCGTTCGGTTGCTTTTTCTTGGTTTACTTTAGCGACAACAAAACTTATTTTGCTTTTGTTCTGTAAATATATTTTTAGCTTTCAAAGAGGCTTAATACGAGCTTGATGAAGCCCTAGCTAAATAATGTCGCAGTTTCTCCCGAAAGGCGAAGCATCAATTGCGATAGCAAATTAGTAGAGAGCTATTCGGAGTAGGGATAGTAGTTTTATCGGCTGCATAAACTTGGACACATTCACTTACTAACTGAATTAACAAGCGTGGTGTCAGCGCGCACAAGCAAACATGAATAGATCACACTGAATGACCGCAGACAACTACTGTCAGAACGCTGGCAGCAAGCGCAGCCGCCGCAGCGGGCGAAGGTTCGTGCAGTCTATCGCTTCAACGGAAACTGAGCGGCGAATGCGCAGCGCATACAAAGGTCAGAGCCGTGTGGAGATAAGAGAGGGTGCGGGCGACCGCCACAGCCGGGCAAAGTACGAGCGCAGTTGTTGGCAGAGTATAGAAGCTGCGCCCCCCCTCCCTCCCGCGCTGCCTTCCCGCTTTCTTGCTTTCGCGTGGGAGATTGAGTGGCCAGTTCCCCTTGCGCCCGGTTGCAAGATACGTATTTGGTGTCTCAGCCAGCGTCGCCCCGCCTCCCTCCCTCCCATACCCCCACGGCCTTTCGCGCGACGGTCGCGTTTGCTTTCCGCCGTGCGTTCGCTCTCCGTGATAGCGCGCGTCCCCCGCCCGCTTTCGCTCGGGCATACGGCGCGCGGCGACGATTATAATTATCGCCCTTGGACTTTATACGGAACCTCACGGCGACGGCGACGCCGACGCCGACGGCAGAAATCCGGTTGAAGTGTCCATATAATTGCTATCGCAATAATAAAAACGAAGGCCGCAGATAACGGGCGCCCGCGCAGTGTCCGGTCTTTTGTGTTCGTTTTTAGTTGCACTACAATGGCTTCATAAAACATCAACCAACTAACCCAAGTTATCTTACTATGAATTAACTAGTGTATTATTACAGCTTTCCATATGCGCTACAAAGCGGAGAGAAGACAAGATGTCGTGCAATTTCTGCCTCGTCGTGTATATTCAGTGTCCAGTCTAGCACATGCCAAAAGCCAAATTTCAAAGGCGCCCCTATATAACGGCCAGCCACCATGCGGAAACTTAGAGCATCGTTTTGTCTCAGCAACAGGACTTGCTCCTTTTGCAGCCTTCCGCTCTCTAAAGCAGCGCGCAGGAGAGCGTATAGAATTCCGGAATACGCCTAATTGTTCGTTCCGGGTGCCGGATGTGCGCGCGTGGGTACAATATTATTATTATTTTTTTTTTATTCGTTTGCGCCAATGAAGTCGGGGTCGCCGCCGCTTCCGGTAGAAGCTCTATGCATGGCGGGCGTATACGTGATGGAAGGTGGCAGCGGTTCCTGCCGGATTTATAACGTCGTGTTATCAGCTTTACTCGCCTCAGACTTGCCCAGGCTTGCTCACTCTGAAAAGAAAGCGGTGCGCTATTATAAAAACAAGGGCCTCGATAAAAATTCCCCACCCCAGTAATCGTTGCCATGTAACTTAATAATCAATCGATTATTAAAGTTGCCCTGATTGCCAGCACAATGTACAAACAAACATGCAAGCAAGCAAGCAAGCAAGCAAGCAAGCAAGCAAGCAAGCAAGCAAGCAAGCAAGCAAGCAAGCAAGCAAGCAAGCAAACAAACAAACAAACAAACAAGCAAGCAAGCAAGCAAGCAAGCAAGCAAGCAAGCAAGCAAACAAACAAACAAACAAACAAACAAACAAACAAACAAACAAACAAACAAACAAACAAACAAACAAACAAACAAACAAACAAACAAACAAACAAACAAACTAACTAAAAAACAAAGTAACCCCTAGTGAATCTTGCATTGCATATTCGTTGAATATATAAGAGGTATTACGGAACCTGTGTAGTAGCTGGCGTTTACGAAAGTACCTTCTTGTTTCTGACGCGATAACTGCGCATTCGATGGAATTATTTGCATGGAAAAAAATGTCGACAAAGATAAAAAAATTTACGGCCGACCCTACACTGTAAAACAAGTTTCTCTGGATTACGGACAAATATCATGGTGAAATGTTACCCCCCGGAAGAGCTGGCAAAACGGACAATCCGTAATATGGGAAGCCTGTTAAGTTACGTAGCATCTCTAGTGAGTAATATTGCCCCCCCCCCCTCATTTTTTTGTAATTTACAAAACAGATTAACAAAACAAACTCGGGAAAAATTGACTACGCTGCTTATAAATGCGTCAAATGCTGCAATATGGTCGTAAGACCATACTAGTAGAGAAAACCATGCTACATGGAACATATGATGAACGGCAAGACGCCCGGCACTTTACGACATATAATAAGCATCAACCCTGCCAGCATATATGCAGTGATCATTTTTAAGATTTCCGGAATTAAAAAAAAAAGAAAATCGCCTGTTGCAGATAAGACATATAGTTTTAGTCCTTGAGCTGGATTATTCAGAGAGGCGGAGATTAATCACACGACAAATCGAAACACGTAATCAATTAATTTAAAAATACCTAATTAACTTCTTAATGAATTAGTTTACGGCACATAATGCAATTTACGAATTGTAGCCGGTGAATTTGCAAGCCGTATCTACTTGGAATCAATTTCTAGAACGCCACCAGTTAAGAGATTTGCGCCATCAAACTCGCCGTAAAAATGGACTGTTGTTCCACTTACTTTTTTAACAAAACGCTCTTTTATTTATTGAAGCACAAATTTAAAGTGACTGGAACGCCTATGTATTTCGTCCCGCAATTTGTGAAATATTATATCGAAACTGGTGTCATCCTGGAGATTCATTTCAAGCGAATAAGTATTGCAAGCTCAGCGGCTACAATTCGTAAATTGCAATTTGCGCCGTAAATAAATTAATTAATAAGTTCATTAGTGAACGTTTGTTAATTAGTTGAATATGTGTTTCGATTTCTCGTGCTAGTAATGTCCGCCTCGTGGAATAATCCATTTCAAGGACAAGAATTGTGTTATCTGCCGCAGTCAATTTTAAAAAATTCCGAAAAGTTAAAAATGACCAACTGTATAATATAAAGCCACGTTCTAGCTGTGTGGCACTGACTGGCCAGGTGTAAAAAGTAAGACTAATTGGCTTTCGCATACAAGATCTCACTGCTTCTACTTACGTGGGTGGAAAAGCTGTACACATCTATTAATTGAGGATATACTTATTAAAAAAATTGAAAAAAAAATTATTTCACTCTCAAGTATTTAGGACAAAATACCTGACCAATTTTGTAAAGATCAAGACAAACTGTGTCTTTCAGCGTAATAAGCAAGAGAGAGAGAAATAAAACATTATTGCGAAAGTAAGTGATATCCGCAGGGGCTCGGCGCGTGAGTCGAGTGCTCAGTCCAGGACCACCCGACGCGCTCTCCGGACCAAATCTAGCTGGCTCCGCGAGTCGACGCTGGAGAGCAAGGCTGCGCACTGTGCTGGGGTAGGGAGGGTGACAGTTATATGGATGAAAGTTACGGGATGTTGGCTTGCCCATGTGGCGTGGGGCTCTTCGGAGGCAAGACATCTGTGCGGAGAAACAAAGAAAAATATATATATATATATATATATATATATATATATATATATATAATTTTTTCCGTTCTGTAGTAAAAGTAGTGATCTTAAGTTCTTTTCGTTTGTTGTTTTTTGCACTATAACTTAGTGCTATACGGGTATACCTGTGCTGCACATCGTCATGGTGTTCATTATTTGCTAGCAATGCTTGACATTTTAACATTTGAATTACATCGACTTTTTCAGCTCTATGCACACGTACCCCTCGTGTGCACAATATACCACTTGACCAGTTGATATTCGCGCATATTCCATGCATTAGAGGAGGTAAAAGGAATTGAACTGTGGCGTCGCCATGCTTCCAGGAGGTGAGCTTCACTGCCAGTAGGGACTCACTCGAGTAGCGTAACGAAGCGACATTCCTTCTCCCACACCAGAGCCGAGGGACGGCGTCACATTCACGTCGCGAGTCCTCTTCTCTCTCTCTCTCTCTCCTTTCATTTTTTTTAGTTTTTCGCAGCGCAGCGCACATCCAGTGGCAATTTTGCGCGTTCAGCATTGGATAACTTACCGAAGTCACGTGTCATAATCGGTGACGTCGCAGGTACCCTCTTACGTAGAGGCGTTTATACGTGTGACCTTGATTCTGCGGCAGAAGGCTGAAGAATTCCAAGTGCGCCAGCGGCATTTGTTTGCAATTTGAGCTGTTTTCGCGCCGTGGCAGCGGTTTGAGGATCGTCAGCGCGTGATCTGCACACCGCGCTTGTTTGCAATGTACGAGGCAGATTGTACTATCAGCGTCAAATGAAAGCCGAACAGTGGAGCGCGTGCCACAAGCACTGTTAACATTATAGTGCGCGCCGTCCTGTCATCAGCACTGACAGGCGAGCACATCTGGTGTGGCAGCACTGCGCGATCCCCCTATAGTGCGTTATCTTCAGTTCTGTTCCAGTTTTCGTATGGTGATAGCGGTGACCGGCGTGAGCGTGCCAAGCGATTTTCGTCGTATCGCTCGCAGTTCTTCGCTTTTACTCCAGCGCTGCATTGCAGTCAGCGTCGGGGCACGATAAAAAGAAAAGATACATCTAATCGCTTTGTGGTTGATTTCAAGCTATCGTTTTTTCTTGTTCAGCACAACCTTGTTCAACCACAAGCGATCGGCACGCCCATGCCGGATACCGTAGCAGCTGCGAGCGATATGCCGCGATGCGCAGGTTTGCCGATCCAATGCATGAATGTTGCAGAATTTTCGCTTCTGTTTTATTTTTTTTTCTTCCTTTCAAAATCACTAGTGGGAACACAGGGAAAAAAAAATCGCACTTCAGTGGGGTGGCGCTGTACTACCAAACCGGATGTGTGGGCCTGTCAGACTGCGCTGATGACTGGACGGCGGGCACAATGCTGTTTCTAATGCTTGTGGCACGCGCTCCGCTGTTCGGCTTTCATTTGACGCTGATAGTACACGGCAGGCTCTTTGTTGGGACTCTGGTCTATAGCGTCATTCTTGCCGAAAGTTGGCAGAACCTTGCTGCGCTAGGCTGTGGAGCGCGTTCCAACAGACAGTGAGCGCTGTTGTGTGGGCGCGTACGCTACTTTCTGACAATTTCATTTATTTTTATTTTCCTTGTGTCCCATTTCCGTTCCCCCTTTATGGGACAGCAAACCAGGAACAGCCTGGTTAACATCCATGCCTTCCATTTTCTTTTTTTTTTCTTGAACAGGGAAACAGTTACATCTTAAGAACAAGGAAGGGCTGGCAAGCAAGGAACAAGCAAGGAACTCCATTTGAGAGGCTTTTCCTACTCGCCTCTAGAACACGGTCCCTGTGCTTGCGCCCGATCGTGCAGTGAACGTATTCATTAGAGTTTACTGAGAACTCTCGAAAATGGAGTCAAATATGGGGCTGGCAGTTATTCCCACAAAATTGAGTTTCCATCACTCCACTGTTTCGTCGAGCGCATACCATGACTTCGAGCCCCACGTGCGAATAACAAGTTACTTCAATAGCTGCTGAGATATATAAGCTGAGCTGGTCGATACACATTACGATTGCGCAACTACAGGACACGGGACAAAAGACAAACAAGACAAGGGCGTTGTCGACTATCAACCGTGTGGGGTCGCGCATGCGGTTACAGTGAAATCGGAGCACGCGCAAATAACATAAAACACATATTAAAAAAAAAAAGAAATCGCGCATCTGCGCTTCGTATCGATCCCGCAAAAGGGTCGATACACGATCGAAAGGGTCGTTAAACTTGCCTTAGTCATGAACCAACTAGCTCAGCTGAATACCATTCTGCTGAGTTTCTCGCAATTCGGGCTTACTTTGCATCCAGCTCAGCCCTTCTGACTGCATGCACGGTGTCAACTTGTCATCAGCCCTAAGCGATTCATAAGAGGAAGCTTTAGGTTAAGGGGAGCTTTACCTTTTCATACGTGAAACGCAAGAACGCGATAGTTCGACAGTCGGTGAACCGATCTAAATCACCATTTTTTTTGTTTTTTCATTCCAGACAGGAAGCTAAATTCCGCCGCATTTAAACGTAAGATTTTAATTTAGGGCCTCAATTTTTTTTCACACGAGAAAGAAAGAAAGAAAAAAATAAAGAAAGGAAGAAAGATAACACATTGAAACACAACGTTTACAACTCGGTAACTCTGCACTAAATAAAAGTACGTTTGTAAACAGCAACTGTTAGACCGCTTAAAGTGGACTAGTATGATGTAATAATTTATAGGTTACGTGAAATTGTTCCGTTGTTCCCGTGAGTTCAACGAAAGGCTTGCTCACAATTGAATAAGGTGATATTTCGGAGCGGTGTAAAATATTAGGTTTGAACGCTTTATACGCACATCAATGCGTTTAGTTTACAAATAACTGTGACATCGGTTTCCTTTTGCTGATTGAAAGAGCTGTGAACGTGACACTTGAAAATTTTTGAAATGTTCTACAATTTTTGTAAAGGATAGAGTAAAAAAAAAGTTTTTCAACTGTGGTTATTGAAAGGAAAGACGTTTTCGTTTTGCATGCCGCGTGAATATGGTTCGCGTGTACACTGTTTACTATACGTGGAACGTGGCGATATACATGATAGTGTGCATGTCATACATAGTAACAGCGCGTAAAACGAGGGGCATCCCAAAAAGAGGTATACAAGGCGCTCATTTGTGTCATGTGCCTCGTTTTGCGCGCTTTTACTAGATGAAATATTTCTGTTAGATATCACTGTGAATTCTATAGCGGCTATTTTATAGTATCTTGCGGGATATTCCTCGTTGTGTGTAACGGATGTGCGCGCATACCTGTATCAGTGCCTAGTTGATGTTGTAATTATTATTGTTGATTGCAAAATTGAACGTTCGCGTTATGTGGTGTTTTATATTGTACATTATTATGTATATATAATTATGAATGATTATGTTATCTTGTAGGATATTATGATTGGATTAGTTACCAGGGTCTTGTATCCCCCCTTTCTATGTAATGCTTTAAAGGAGGCTTGAAAAAAAAAAGGCTTTAATTGAAAAAAAGGAAGTCGCTAATTAGTCCGAATTTACGCTATGTACCGTACTGTGGCCATATGGAGCACACATATTTATTCAGAAAATGATTTTTTTCAGATTCAGAACATGATAATGTTTGATTATTTCAACCCCTCTTACGCTTTCAACGAATGGCGCTCTTTTGAAACCGACGGGGCACTCTGCCTTACACTATATATACAACGCAGCATCACAATAGCAACGCCACGTCACACATAGCAACACTAAAAACTAGCTGAGGTTGCAGCTCGTGCAGCTATCGGCTGGAAAATAAAAGGTGCAGTACCCTTGTAAAAAAAAAAAAAGAAAAAAGAAACAAAAAGGCCGTTTTCCGACCCCGCGTATGCAGACCGTTTCAACAACAGCTCTTGGAAGTTGCTATTTTTTTTCCCCTCGCTCTACGGAACTATTATGACTGCAGCGAACGAGCAGAAAAAACGTTAGCGCCATCGCGCACGGCAGTAACAGTGTCACTGTGTTAACACCACAGCGCCGAGAAGATGGCAAAGTACGAGTTAACCGAAGTTAAAGCACTCTATAGAGACCACCACCCTTGCACCCACCACACGCTCATTATTCAAGACATACGTATACAAGAGGTAACCTTATCCTTTATTCGAGGAAATACACGGCGTGCGACAAAAGATGGGCGAAAGCGAAACGGCGCAGTCATAGCTCAATTACCCCAGCGTAAACACGCTGTCTCTTTAATGGGACGGTCAGCATTCGCAGCATTCAACGGTTTCTCGGAGCAACGTTTGCGCGTCAGGCGTGCCTTGCGCCGCGTGGCACCGCGACAGCTGTGACGCCCCTGCAGCCTCGATGTAACCGCACCGACACGCCCTCGGACTCCTCCAAATGACGTGCTTCAGTCGATGGCTGCATTCCGCTTATGCACTTGAGACTTTAGAGCCACTGTCGACGTAATGCAGCGAAATACATTGGCGTTCCGCGTATTATCATACTCTAAAAACGACGGCCACGCGAGGAAAGGTAAAAAAAAAAAAAAAAAAATAAATGAAATCCTGTCCATCGAAAGACCCCACCCCACCCTTGTGGAAACAACACCAAGCAAAGCCCTACTAAAGTAATCGTCATACCGTACATACACGGATGTCAAAGAAAAATAAAAAAAAAGAAGAAAAGAAAAAGAAAAGGAATAAATTGGAAATGCTTGCGCCGCGATTGAGAGGAAGGCATGCAGCAGACAAGAGGCAGTTGCACTGTAAAACACCGAAACCCTTTCGTGCCTTGTGGCGTCGTTTACGAGATTCCAGTCTCTTGTGAAAGTCTATACCTCCAGTGTTCGTTCGGTGCTGTGGTTGTCCGCAAGCGCTATTACCATCAGCTTTATATGACTGACCGCACAACGACATCGACAACTGCGTAACTAGCTGCTCTGCGCGCTGCACTTTGTTTAGTCAATCGGGAATCACCTGGACAATGGTAAATCTTCAGTGACTCAAAGGCAGCCCTACAACCTGTGCTATCAGCTCTGCGTCGCGGGCCATACGAGCAGCTCGTATTCGATATTAGATGCCTACTGGATACATCACATGGTAAAGGACACCACGTGACGTTTCAGTGGCTGCCAAGTCACTGCGTTGTCATAATGAACGAAGACGCTGATAATGCCGCTCGGGCGGCTCTTGAAGACACACAGGAAGAGGCCATACCACTTTCACGGTCCGACGCAGCCAGTAGACTTCGAGTGCTTGCACAGGAGATCACGCTCTCTCTATGGTGCACACCAAGCAGCCAGACCAACCGGAGCAATCGTCACTACCACCTGCCCTCTTTGATGCATCTCTGTATGCCAACTGGACTCCGCCGAAGAGAGGCCACTCTGCTTTATCGCGTATGGCTAGGGCTGACATTCACGAACTCTTATTCATTTCTCATTGGAATAGCCGACAACGCTCTTTGCAATGCCTGTCTTTGCGAGGAGACGCTATAGAACACATTCTATGCGACTGTCCTGAATATAATGTTCAGAGACAGTTACTGGCGTCCGTTCTATGTCAGTTTAACCGATTCTCACATGTCGACAGAAGACATCGCAGCTGAAGGCGACGAAGGGACTACTTAGGTTTTTGAAAGAAACGGGCTTGGACAAGCGGCTGTGACAGTGATGTCACATACCACGCAAGAGTGACTGACGATGTGTGTGCTGTGCTATGTGCTCTCTCTCTCTCTCCTCCCCATCTTTCATTCTCCCCCATCCCACTCCCATGTGTAGGGTAGCAAAACGGTTGTGCTAAACTGGTTAACCTCCCTGCCTTTCCTTCTGCACTCTTTCATTCCTTCGTATATTGGGCAGACTGGCAGCTGCGTCAGCGCGTACCTACTTCAGCATAATAAGTAGTAGTAGTATTAGTGATATTATTGAAGAAGCAAATGACGCTTGTTTCTGCTGCCCAATAGGGAGCACGGCGCAGCGTCAGGGGAAGGGGAAAAAGGAGATAAAGATAAAAAGGAAGGGAAGAGAAGGAAAAGCAGAAAGAAGAGGAGAGAGAGAAATTTATTTACAGAAAGGCAGAGAGGTCGTTCTGAGCTGTAACTTGCTCTGGCCTGCTACTCTACACTGGGGAAAAGGGACGGGGAGGAAAAGGGTTAATGAATGATTATGATGATGATAAGAGGGGGAGGTGTGTATATACAAGTTCACAACGTTGTGGCAGAAGCAGCAAGACTCTCATCCGATCATGGAGGGGGCTGTTGATGGAGGCGGTGGCCTGCTGGGGGCGAGCGCTTAGCGATGGGCGGTGATTCCGTTTAATTCCACAAACTAAAAAAAAAAAGCCTATGGAGAGCTGGGAGTTGGGGAGGCGACGGGAACAGGAGGTCGCTGGTTGTCGCAGCAGGTAGACCCTGTTGCCTGTAGAAAGTGATGACCCTTGAGCGGTCCTCTGCCAGCGCTGGGCAAGCACAGAGAAGGTGCTTCAGCATAATAATGCGTTAAAGGGAACGCCTACCTCGTCATCTGTCAGCGCATTGTTGTGCATGAGGGTGCAAGCCTTCTTTTAATTGAACAAGAGTTTTCGCCAAGAACAGGGATTAAAAAGCGCGTGGGCTGGTTCTTTTCATATATATAAAAAGAAAGCATGATAATTGGGTATCTGATCCCTCTATCTATTCAACTTATTGTGAGACGCGCGGCTACTCACTGATTTATTCTGTGATACGGCTTAATGGGGTGCGCGCAGGTGGTCTTTTATTTTATTTGTGTTGCTTCTCAAGAAATCTTTCAGCTGTTAGACATCGCTGTGTCCTGTGTTCTTTTTATGGCATTGCCATCGTTTTCTGCGCTGATTTAAATTATGCCTACATTCCAACGAGACCAACTCTCGCGTATTATCTTCTCAAAAAAGCCCAGAACAAAGTTATATGAAGCGCCAATGCGTTTCGGGACACTTTCGTGGGACGGACTGTTTCGAAACCCGATGCCACGGCTTCAAGTAGTCTCACTGAATCGGCACGTGATGCGTAAGGGGTGGATTTCTCACTGACCATCGGTGCAACAATTGCTTGATTTGTGAGAATCAGCTCAAGCAAATAAGGTTTTTTAGTATACACATGAAATTTATATATCCTATCAGATGCTGAAAACGTTCTTACGGTATAGGCGGAACCTATTTGTGAAGTTGTATAGTTACGCACCTTACGAAAAGTTACAGGTGTTTCGAACGCTCATGGGAGACTTTCAAGCCGAGGATGTCCTCCATTACGTTGCAGTTTTTTTATTTAAGTGTATAGCTTTTCTTAGCTCGTTGCTCAGTTTGGCGTCGTTGGCTTCAACCGCAGTGGTGGGCCGATCCCGTAGATAGTGCAATCTACAGTTCCCATTGGGTATGTCGTCATGCCACTGGGCGGACATGCGTCATCGTGGTCACGCCGTCTTCATCTCACCGCCGTCGTCACGTCTTCAGGGTCACGCACTCGTAGTCATGCCACCTCACGCCGTCTTCGTCATATAGCCGTCATCATCCGATTCTCGTCATACAGTCGCCGTTATACTATCTTCATCATTTCAAAATCGTCATCCGTTGCGTCGTCATCCCGTTGCGTCGTGATGCCGTCGTCGCCATAGCGCCTTCGCCTGCGCCAGTGTATGATTAGAAAACCGGCGAGTGCTCGAGCATAGGAGAGGAGCTTAGTAGTTTAAACGAGAACGCTATAAAACATCCTTCACACGGCAATTAGATGGAATAAGTGGGACCTTCAGACCTCCAAGTGATTCGGCGAGCTCGAGATCGGGAGGGAAAACGCGTGGCCCACCCCACAGCTAACGCTTAAACATTCGCGTTACACTTTCCTAACCATCCTTCGAGTTTTCTTGTTAATATTAGTCGAATCGCGCGTAGATTGCGCTATACCTTTGCTCGGAGTGGAAGTGTGCAACAATAAAGCGCTATATTAGAAATTATGAGTGTTCGTACAACCAAGAAATATTACGACGAGCACAGGTGAATGATGATTAGCGTTCGACATCAGATAACACACTTCAGTATAATAAGAAAGAGCGATTCATGACTAAAAAGGCGCCACAAATAGTTGAGAGAAATAATGCTATTACGCGTCGCATATTTCGGATTCTTTCTTTTTCGTTCTGTTTGGGAAAGTGTCCGATACGTCACAAGGGGGGTCTAGCAGGTTTATATCTTGGAAACTTGGACGTCACATTGAAAGTGACAGGACATATTCACAACCATGCAGCCACTCTTGGGTTGTGCAGGCGTACGAGAGGAAGGGAATCTATCGGGTAGGTCTGGTCCCTGATGTCTTCCTGCACAAAAAGCCTGGCTCTTTTTACACTCAGACCCTGGAGTTACTTTAGCAATGGCCACCGTTGGTTTTCCGTGGTCGGCACTGACGACGGTCTCCACCTGCTGGAGAAACTCAACCACCTGAATGACGCCTGACTGATAGCAACGCTTCTTTCTCTTTACCACAGATGACATTACCTCAATAGTTGTTATGGGGTCTTCTCTGATTACGAAAACAAAGGACTGCGTTACATTCTGTAAAGTGGCGATCTCCAAGTGACTGTGGACTGCTGATATGCGTGCACTAGGTCTGCATGCGTTCATCTGTTGGACTCGATTTAGCTGCTGCCCTAGGAACAAATGTACTTCATAGATGACAAAGGGGCTGGTTAGAAGGTCAACGCCTAGAAGAAATAGGAATGTTAACGTCAATGGCCGATAAGAATCTGTTCTAAAATACCTCCTACACTGGGTATTGGCCTCGAGGGCCGCCACTGAGAGACCGCCGCTGCTATCGCTATGACGTATTAATTTACATCACGCGACTCGTCTTCACGCCTCGCTGGTTGGGCGGTTGAAGCCTTATTGATTTTACGATTGAAGATAACGTGTTTCATTCCTAAGGAAGCAATTAAGTTGCCCACTTTGACAGCATGATTTACTGCTCGGTGGTGCAGTTCCGCAGGTATTCGACCGAGCCCGGTGTGAGTTTTCACGCGTACCCCAAATTGAAGCGGCAGCGAGATGATTGGCTGACGAAGTTGGTCGTCCATAGTGACGCGTGCACACGCTCCGGCTTGAGTGGACGACGCGGCGATGCCGCAGAGTGCTCAGATTTCGCTAAAAACCTTGGTAGCCATTTGTTGTTTTGGAGCCAAGACGCCGCACATACAACGCTGAAAACATGCAAACACTCGGAGTTAACCGCGGTTTTACCACGATTAATTTTGAGTATTTCCGCGGTTAACACTTCGCCGCCGGTAGCCCGTGATGTCGCTTTATCCGTTACGGAGAGATTTCAGCAGATGGCGCCGCGCTATGTCCTCGAGGCCAATAGTTTTCCAGCACGTGGAATAGGAAAACACGATACTTATACTACAGAGGAAAACGCTAAACGTATTGAATGGATAGAGAGAGAGAGAGAGAGAGAGAGAGAGAGAGAGAGAGGGAGAGAGAGAGAGAGAGAGAGAGACTTGAGGCAGTAGTGTGATTTCTTTTTGTCGGTTGCCAGTTGCTTCTCGACTGATTGAAGAGCTTCTGTTGGGTATTACCACCCAGGGGGGGGGGGGGGGGGGGCAGACTTTTGGCGATGGTGCGAGAGTGAGCACTATGCATAATATGCCAAGAAGGCTCCCAATCTATTTGCTCTCTCTCTCTCTCTCTCTCTCTCTATATATATATATATATATATATATATATATATATATATATATACGTGTGCATCGGTGTCTACGATACTTATGAACGCATCAGGCAGTGTTGTTAAAGGGGAAAATAAAGCGCCGCCTGCGCCACCTTCGTAGTACAACTTCAGCATCGGATCGAAGGGCAACAACACATTTAGCTTCTAATGGTTTCAAGATAACTGCGCAAGAGGTGGTACGGCCTCAGGCACTTACATAGCTCCGCGAATCTACGATCACCCCGCGAAGGACGAGGTGGGAAATAAATAACTCTGTATATATACGTATACTAGAACAGTAATCCATGCGCTCGTAACCGAAGCAGCCGGTTTCGCCCAACAGCCGCGGCTTGCGCTCCGGAGGCTGCGGGGCGGCCGCTGCCGGCGGCCGCGGGAAATTCACGCGTCGCGCTCCGCCACTTGCGTCGCCAGCACACCAACGAGGCCGAGCGAGGAGGCCGTGCCAGCCGCCGAGGGGGCCTTCGCTTGCGCCGCGCGGTCGCAACGTGGTCGACGACATGCCGGCGATATCGGGCCGGATGCTAGACGAACGCGCGTGCCTCGAATTGGGGACAACGGCGGTTGGGGCGAGCGTATTCCTCAAGAAATCCTCTATATTCACCCTCCACTGCAGAGACTTGATGCATGACATTCCATTGCGCATGAACTCACGAAGTCCTCGTTAGACAGGCACATACCCCGGCCCGTATTCACTTCCCCATCGGCTCTCACACAGACCGAGCCCCTCATTGCGATCACTGTGACTTTCATAACTCAGCAATCCTCACGTTTTCCAGCAATGCCATTCAACCCTTCTGCTTCGAGCGCGCACACCCTCTCTGCCTGCAACTAGCAGCCATGATCAATTCTTTACCCGGAAGAATTCATTGACAAGGCTGTTGGGCATACTGCAACGAGGCCCTGGACACCCAAGGGCACCCAACAAACACTACGCCCAGCCTTTTCAACGCTAGTGTTTTGTACTTCCTCACTGAATACGGACACTGTGCTTCATACCGTATGGGAAGAGCCGCGCTTCTTTTTTGCATAATAAATATAGTGCACGCACGAGCTGCATTCTCCGAACGGAAACAGTTGAAAACACGAAAGAGAGACAGACGCAGAGTTTTGTCTGTCTCTTTTTTGTGTCTACTCTCTTGCACTGTTTCCATTTTAAGTACTATGTACAAACTAGCCCAACAGCAAACTCCCTCGCATTCTCAATACATACCTTTATGTTTCAATGCTGGAAGAAAACATGCTTCCATCTTTCGAACTGCTTTCGTAAATTTGCGTGAGAACAAATAGGGAAAGTTAGCTAGCATATACGAAAGACTCAAGGTCTCACCAATAACGCAATATAACCCCCTCGCAAACACTGTAAAACACTATAACCGCCGTATAACATCGTATACAATGTACTCTGAGCTGCGAACGGAGTGTCGAAGCTAAACTTTTTTTCGTTCCGGTTCAACTCCGGAGTGATAAAATAGCGGTTCCAAACTGTTCGGACAGGTTTATGTTCTTTGCATAACCTTGAATATAGTTACAGGAAAACAGCATACATTTATTTTGTACTAAAACTCGAATGTGCTCCGGAGCCGCGCGGGAAGACTTTTGAGAGAAATATATAAGCGTGCTGTTTTCATGCAGCAAATATGGCTACAAAAACATAATCACGTTGTAAAATCATACCTTATTCAAGCAATACGTTTGTTTATTTCTCACCTATTTCAGTTTACATGTCAGTGTGATCCGAGCGCTGTTTTTTTCATTTCAGCGATTATAGGGGAGAGGGAAGGTGGGAGGAGTGGAACACCGCCTGTGCTACGCAGTTGACGAAATCCGCCACAAATAGCGCCGTTGCACATACGCGTATACCTGGTGTTTCAGCGAACACTTTCAAAAAGTTTTTCAAGGTTGCCTGTGGCAGATAGCCCAATTCTAGTTCACGAGCTGGTCTATTCGAAGAGGCGGACATTACTTGCACAAAAAATTGAATTGCATAATCGACTAATCGACAAAATGTCACTAATTATATTTTAACTAATTACCTTGTGGCCCATATTGCAATTTACAAGTTCTAGCGTGGAGTTCGCAAGACGGATCTACTTGGAACGAATTCTCAGTATGACACCAGTTTCGAGTTATTAATTCCCGAACTTTGCGGTGAAATGAATTGGCATATGTTCCATTTACTTTTGTGCTTCAATGCATGAAAGTTTTGTTAAAAAAGTAGCTGGAAGACCAATGCATTTCTACGCAAAGTTCTGGAATTAATATCTCGAAACTGGTGTCATCCTGAGAATTCGTTCCAAGGGGATCCGCCTTGCGAACTCAACTTTTTGAAAGTGTTCGCTGAAAAACACCGTATAGTTTACATCGTAATCTGTGGTCGCTTCGTCGTGGAGAAGTGCGGGTACAAGGGTAATTGTTCTTTTTTTTTTTCTTCGAAAAGTAAGTAACGAAAAGTAAGTTTTTTTTTGTTACCACTTTGAAACCAAAATGGAAGGGCAAATGTGCTAAAAAATTGAAACATGCATTTATGGAGTGTTTTTTCCTACTGTGCCCTTGACTGTTCCTCTTGAAAAGTGATCTTGCTCTGCTCTGTGTTCTTGGGACGAATGGGCACGATGGAGGGAGAAGTGGGACCGCTGTTTCACTCCTCCCTAACTGTGCTGCAGGCTTTTCTCGTTATTTTAATGACGTAGTTACTCTGTATAGTGTGTCCCAGGTAACGTTAGCCTTGCTGTTCAACGAAAAAAAAAATATTTAAAAACACTCTGCAATATACAATTGTAATGACCTACGGTGTTCGGTAGTCAGACCTTTGACGACCGAACACCGTAGGTCATTACAATTGTATCTTGCACAGTGTTTTTTTTTAATATATATATTTTTTCGTTCAACCGCTTGGCTAACGTTAGCCGGGACACACGGTATAACTGGCTATCTTCTTTTAAGGCGAAAGCCTTATATGCCCCATGAAGCGTAAAATCCGGCGAGATTCGGGTGTTAACATCCGATGGCAAGAAAACCCACGTGACCAAGTGATGACGTCACGTTCCCGGCGCTGGACCTGCTGTGGCTCGCACTGCGAAATCCCACGATGAACCGCCACGGCGTCGGATGGACGCCGTAGCTCACCCCGAAAAGCTGACTTTACCCAATTCGAAATATCAGTTGACCCACGTTCAAAACCGACCTGGCTCACTCCGAAAATGGCCCACCCTCAAAATTTGTGTGGCCCACCCTCAAAATTGACTTCGCCCAATTCAAGCACGTGACGAAGTGATCACGTCATATGACAGTCACGTGACCAAGTAAGGATCTTAAGTTGCAAGGTCACATGCCTAAGTGATGACGTCATGTGACAATGTCACGTCACATAAACGTCGAAATAGTATGGACGTCGATGCCCAGAATGCACGTAAGGAGACTTAAGTGCCTCTGTAATTTTTGCATGTGTGTTAATTTCGGGTATATTATTTTTATAGCGCAATTACGGCACGTTAGTACATATACTGCAGGATAAGAGAACTGCTCAGTGTTAATGGCAATAATAGTCCTGGCAGAGAAATATGGATGTTCGAAAGATAGCCAGCGCATCGAGTAACAAGTCCATTTTCTTGACATCGGAAGAAACCGAGCTGGAGAGCGACGTACTCCTTCTGACAATGGGGAAGCCGCACAGCCTGCCAGCAGTTGACTGTTAGAGGCTCTAGTGAAGGTTAAAACAATGTTACTTTCTGTACAATTGTGCTTGTACGTTATTTCAGAAAAAGGTCTGCATTTTTAAAGGGTGAGATCGAGAACACAATGATGTCGCGAATATAGTTGTGTAGGCCACGAAAGGAAGAGAAGACACACGGACATTCCTGCCCGTCCAGACGTATGTGCAGTGTCGCGCAAAGACATCATATCAAACCTGCAAGAGACAAAAAGCAGCAGAATTTAATGTCGACCTGCCCCCGTATAATGTCGAGCAGCAAAATTCTTAGAGCCACATTTAATGGGGAGCGGGACACATTTAGTTCGCAATTTTTTTTTACTTTAAAGCTTCTTAAAGTACCCCACAACGGCGTGCCTCATAATCAAATCGTGGGTTTGGAACGTAAAACCCCAGAATTCAAATTCGTCCTCGTAGGAAGAGCTCCTGTGTTAATGTAGGGAAATGTATGGTGTAAATTTAGGGCCGATCATCTTGTTCATATGCGACAAATGAACGATAAAAAATAAATTCAAACGTGAAAGCTGTTCCTTCCGCTTCTCCTGTATGTCTCCCAAAACCGGACAAATATATCTGACGGTCATAAATTTAGTAAAACTAGTGTTTTTTTTTTCCTGATTCACTCCGGAGTGAAAAATAGTCGTAACGTCACGGTTCAGTTGCGGCTCGCACAGAAATGACGTTTTTTTTTTTCGGTTTTTGGCACAGTTCTGGTTCGGTACCATGGCTGCGAAGCTTACAAGCAGCCATTGATCTCTGGCCGCAGGCCTAGGAGTATATCCTGGCTGATACTGGGGCGTATTTTGTAAGGATTCTTTTCTCTCGATTCGTTTCATTTTATCATCCGTTCCACCGAGCAGCTGATCGTGGCAATAGCCGGGGAAACGAGCAAGGACAAGAAGATTGAAGGATGAAAAGAATCGTCACAAAAAACAGCTTTTCCTCACTGCCTAGCTATCTGCGTCCAGAATACATAAGAAGAGGAAGAAGAAATAGACTTAATCTTTAACATTACCTATACGGGGAAAGAAGATCACGTAACCGGAAAGGCCGCACAAGTTGAACCAGTCCTGTCGCCGACTTAGGGAATTGCTCATTTAATGTATCGACACAATTGAAGATAGAAATAATGTGGAGCATCAAAAAGCTCCCGTGGACATTTATTCGACGAAAAGGAAGGGCCAACCCATTTCAATGGGCGTCACCGAGCGGGTGACATTAACTTCTCGAATACCCCTTGAAAACTATATAGTCTCCGTCTCACCACCATGCACGCATGGGCGCACAATAGCTTGATATAATCCAGCAAAATAGATAAGGACAATCGTTATTTTGTGCGTACAAGGCGGTACAACCTAAACATAGATGCCATTTGTGCTATACTTACATATTCATACGAGGAAAGTAAACCGCGCCCAAGGAGTATACAGCGTAGAGCTCCCTATTTAAATACATATATTTTGACCGCCCGGTGCTCTTTGAATCTAGGTGCACCTAAATCTACATAAACCAGCGTTTTTTGCATTACTCCTCCATAGGAATGCGGCCGCAGGGGCCGGGAATCGAACCCGCGACGTCGTCTTCCGCAGCAGAATGCGGTAGCCACCCGCCCCGGTAGCCCAGTGGCTGTGGCATTGCGCTGCTGAGCTCAAGGCCACAGGTTCTATCCCAGCCGCGGCGGCCGCATTCAGATGGAGGAGTAATGCAAAAAAAAAAAAAAAAAAAAAAAAAGAAAAAAAAAAAAACGCTCGTATACTGTGCATTGGGAGCACGTTAAACAATTGGAGGACGCTTAAACTTCGCCTTTAAGAGTGGAACGCGATAGCATTCAAATATCCCTTACTGATTCTGAACTGAAATCTGCAGCTTACATAACCGTAATGCTTACCGGGGAGCGCTGGCGGCGAACGCTATGCACGAAGGCGAGCTTTCTGGTAGAAACGTGCGCCCTCTTGCGTGGGCTGATACCGGAGGCAATGTACAGCCACGCCAAAAATAAATTACATCATTTTCAGGTTTCTGTTATTGTTTCGCACTTTTAATATCTCAGTTTGAGAAGATTTATTCTAAAGGTCATGCGCTGTCGGTGTTTTGTTTTATGACATTTGTTTGTGGGCTGTCTTTCTCAAAGTTCCGAGCAATAACTTTGTCAAGAATTTAAGGCAAGGTATAAGCAACAATATAACCCGCATATACCGCATATCATATAGCAAGGGGTGGCATATACACATACCTAAATATATACGGAAATTTTCGCTCATTCACCGCCGACGTCGACACCGGATATTTTGCGACACGGTGCCCTTAACGCCATCGCGTTAAAAAAACCCAGGTGGTTAAAATTATACCTGAATCCCGCACTACGGCTTGGCTCATAATGAGACCATGGTTTTGGCACGTAAAACCCATTCATCTTCGGCGATGTGCAGTGAGTCTAATCTGAAACGTCATTTATCCTTCTGCGGTGTCCGCTCATTCAATGATCAAAATAGACACCGAGCTGCGTATTTTAGTATTATTCATTGTTTGGGGAGAGGAAAGGAAATGACCTGTTGAGCGCACCGTAACTGCCGAGCCCCCGAGTCTGCAGCATCTGAATATCAAGAGAGAAGGGGGCTGAGGGGTTCGCATATAGGTTAAGCTATAAAGTATAGGGAGGGGAGAGAGAATAGAATCGAAGAAAGAGAACGCACACTATTTTATAAATATTCCGGAGCGTGTGTACAGTGTAACGCTCGAATAAAGCACCGACGCGTCTTAAAGCGCACCTGAAAACGTCCTTCGAATGTAGCCACTGCCGTCAGTGGGAGAGAGCATGTCACACCGAAATTAAATTGGAACGGCAGGAAGTGAGCTAGAAGGCGAATTTCCCTTTCCACATTCGCCGCTATATGTATGGCACTGTGGGGCTTACTTTTGGGGCGAGACCGCACTCAGCACCCGACTACGCGTCTCATCATGAAGTAATCAGGCCTAAGAGCTGCTCTTTGTTTCTTCTTTTCGCGTTTCATTCGAACGGAATAGAAGACATACCTCTAATCCATGAATGCCGATAAAATAAATAAATAAAAAAGATGCGATTTCGCAGCATGGCAGGAAGCACCACATGATGACATTTCTGTTCTTTTAATGTCAATGAAATATGACATTAAGCCCTTAGTTTGTTTTGTTCATCACAGGGGCGTTTCTATGAGGCCTTGCTGTAGCTAGAAGAAGGAGGCACGAAATGAAGTGTAGGACACGGAGAGGATTGCCACTGGGCCCATCAGATTCGCCCTGCATTTCGTGATCATTGTGGTTTAGTGTCAGTTGTGTGCTCGTGCATAACAGGCCCGCCACCTCCTGCACGAGCCCTGCACCAACTCACTCGTAAGTGTAGGGAACTGTGAACTCGGTCTGCGCGAGGTCTGCAGTTTGTGAAGCGAATGGTGACGTGCAGACGACGTCACGCCGCGCTGGTGAAACGAGTAGCGAAGTGCAGCATCTCAAGTGCAGGTGAATGGAATCATGTGCATGCCGCGCAATCTTGTCATAATCAGATCTGCTGCCGATGAGGAACGAGCACACGTTCGTTCACTGTGTAATGATATGATCCCATACATTTGGCGCGGTCTTCTGCTAAGCCATGTGAATTTTAATTGTGGATAGGATTCGCTTGACAAAGGTGGACTTCAAGATGTCGCGTTCGCACGTGACGGAGGCAGATCGCAGATGTGAGGTTATTGTATCGCGCGCACAGGCTGGCGGGACCCGCCGTGGTTGCTCAGTGGCTATGGTGTTGGGCTGCTGAGCACGAGGTCGCGGGATTGAATCCCGGCCACGGCGGCCGCATTTCGATGGGGGCGAAATGCGAAAACGCCCGTGTGCTTAGACTTAGGTGCACGTTAAAGGACCCCAGGTGGTCCAAATTTCCGGAGTCCCCCACTACGGCGTGCCTCATAATCAGATCATGGTTTTGGCTCGTAAAACCCCCAGGCTGGCGGGGAGCTTTTCGCGCCACGCTGTACGCAGCTAATCAAAACAAGCACAGATAACTTACACTGACCTCTCTTCAGCTCGTTCTTATTATCATCATCGTTATGACAGGGTATACACCGATTTGCTCCGCGCGCAACGTCAAGGCTAAGTCGCCCGCCGACAACCTCCATCAAGGTTTCACGCGTATCAGACACAGCGGTTGAGAGTGGAAAGTTGAGGCTCGCACAGCTCCTGGCTTCATGCCAGTTACCGAGACAAGAAAAGCGATGCGTATCAGAGCCACTTCCTTTCGGAAGCGAATGTGAGGACACGCGCACGCAAAATAGACGTGAAAGTCACTGGCCGGGAATCCCCGCGCAGATATCTGGCGCGGACAGCCTCCGCGGTCTGAACGCATTGAACCGGAAGGCTTCGATGACAAACCCTGCCCGTCTGGTTCGAAAACTGGGCTGACCGGGCTCCCGTTGCAGACCGAGTATATATGTGGTCGTAATGGCGGCAACCCTTACGTCGCGACAGAGGATACGCTTTAAAGGAGACGATAAAAGACACGGCGCAGAAAAAGCAAAACGTGCCTGACAAGACCGGCGGCGTGAGCTCCGAAAAACAGCAGTTATCATTGCAGTTTAAGGCGGCCAAGCTTGCTTGGATTTTATTGCCCGGAACGTGGGACGCCCGAGAAGAAACGTATCCGGTTAATGTCCACCGCTCAAAACACAATACAAGGTAGACGTTGGACTGATACCGTCCATTTATTACTGGTTCCACGGCGCAGTTACAATAAAATAAGAATAGAATAAAAGGACCGGATTGGTAGTACGTTCCCCTTTGATGTCAACAACCTATTATAGCAGATGCTCACTTTATAGATGGGAGGGCTTCTTGGAGAAGCGACATTCGGTGAGAGACGATTCTGGCTTCTGCAGTCCACTTCCTGCCCAGAAGTGTGAACGACCCTTTCGACATGAGCTTGCAGCTTAATGAGCAGCTAGGAAGTTCGTTTTTGTTTTTTCCCGAACACAATGCGTGTCCGCAGGAAAACGGCATTGATGTAATATATCCTTAAGAGGAATAAAATTTTGTTTTCAAGGTCAAGCAGAATATTTTTCCTGTTTCCGCCACCGAATGCAGGTTTGGATTGCAGGAGGTGCTAAGAGCATGAGTCAAGTTTCCGTTGGCCCTGCTGCTTGCTCGTGTTGCATGCCCTGGATAGGGCATGCAGTGGCTAAAGGTATAGGCTCAATTTATACGAATGGTGATGACGCCGATCACGCGTGCTTTAATGCGCGCGCGCACGCTTGCGCGCACGCACAAAAGAAAAGGACTAACACGAGATTCAATCATTGTCAAGCGCAGAACTGCACGACTATAGCTCCACTACCAGCCGTTTTTCTATTATTTCATCGTGAGAAACACTGCGTGTAAAACACCTCAAGACACGCACATTGTTTTATGTATTGTAGCGTGCAGTATTTCTCACGAAATTAAACAAGTCTTTACAGCATAGTCTTCATCATGCAGTTCTCTGCGTGAAAGGGGCCCTGAACCACCTCTCTTTTACACGCAGTGTTTCTCACGATGAAATAATAGAAAAACGGCTGGTAGTGGAGCTATAGTCGTGCAGTTCTGCGCTTGACAATGATTGAATCTCGTGTTAGTCCTTTTCTTTAATGCGCGCGCGCACGCTTGCGCGCACGCACAAAAGAAAAGGACTAACACGAGATTCAATCATTGTCAAGCGCAGAACTGCACGACTATAGCTCCACTACCAGCCGTTTTTCTATTATTTCATCGTGAGAAACACTGCGTGTAAAACACCTCAAGACACGCACATTGTTTTATGTATTGTAGCGTGCAGTATTTCTCACGAAATTAAACAAGTCTTTACAGCATAGTCTTCATCATGCAGTTCTCTGCGTGAAAGGGGCCCTGAACCACCTCTCGGGCTTGGTGAAATAACAGTCCGCGGGTAGCATACACTGCTTCAACATCTCAGCCAAGTTTTGCTGTCGTAGGGGGTGCGTGGAGCTCGCAAGCGGAGCTAAGTTACCTTTCTCTCAAACGCTCTCGTTTCAACAAAAGCCACGATCCTCACTCTCTTTTGTGTGCTTTATCACGTAATAAAGCACATTCCAATACGCGGCTGCTATTATTCGTATCACCGCGGCCGCCGCGGGGTGCCGTCACGAGTCCACTGGCTGCTCGCTGTGGACAACCGCGCTTGGCTTACGTTTAGCGCGTCGTAGGCACCAAAATCGGAAGTCGGGGCATCTACGTTAACATCCAAAATGAAATTTGAACTGCACGCCACGGTGACATTTCGAAGGCGGAGCGTTGTGGCCCCGCCCCACTCCGCCGTAGCCTTCGCAGTGCAAGACATTGAAGGAGGAAGGGGAGCACAGTGGAGGCCGTGTTTGATTGAAAATAACTCCGCTTCTGCTGAACGCATTGAAGTACTTTTTGCGGCAAAGTATTTCTGAAATAGCCTATTTTCACTTCAAATGTCTTTCTCCACTTCGACAAAAAGTGGTTCAGGTGCTAACGCCACAAAACATGTCGCTATAGTCCCGACATATGATGTGATTTCTGCCCACAGTTCTGTAACAATGAATGTCGCCAAAGAACGGGCGTTGAATCGTATATATTTATCGTCTGCCTCTGCTGCAGCGAATGTGTCACTCAGGAGCCAGAGTTAAAGACCTCGGTATTCTGTCTGCTGATGTGTGTTTGTGCCAAGCTTGAAGCCCTACCGTTGACATATACGTATACGTGCGTGTCGTCTGTGGTTGTTGTGCGTTCTTCTTGGTTCCAATGTGCCCCCAAACACGGTTTGAACTGCTGGAAGGACAGAAAAGGCAAACGGCAGTGACTCGTTCTCGATCCCGAAAACAGAAACCAGTTTGCCGTTGGTGAATTACCATGCACTAGGGAGGATTGAGGACCTTAACCGCGAAATTGTGAAAGCGGGGTTGAAGATTAATATGCAGAATACAAACATAATGTTCAATAGCCTGGCAAGGGAACAAGAATTCAGGATCGCCAGTGAGCCTCTAGAGTCTGTAAAGGAGTACGTTTACCTAGATCAATTACTCACAGGGGACCCTGATCATGAGAAAGAAATTTACAGAAGAATAAAATTGGGTTGCAGTGCATACGGCAGGCATTACCAAATGCTGACTGGGAGCTTACCACTGTCATTGAAAAGAAAAGTGTACAATCATTGCATTCTACCAGTGCTCACATATGGGGCATAAACTTGGAGGTTAATAAAGAAGCTCGAGAACAAGTTAAGGAACGCACAAAGAGTGATGGAACGAAAAATCTTAGGAGTAACGTTAAGAGACAGGAAGAGAGCGGTGTGGATCAGAGAACAAACGGGGATAGCCGATATTCCAGTTGACATTAAGCGGAAGGAATGGAGCTGGGCAGGCCATGTAATGCGTAGGATGGATAACCGGTGGACCATTAAAGTTACAGAATGGATACCAAGAGAAGGGAAGCGCAGTCGAGGACGGCAGAAAACTAGATGGGGTGATGAAGTTAGGAAATTTGCAGGCGCAAGTTAGAATCGGCTAGCGCAAGACAGGGGTAATTGGAGATTCCAGGGAGAGGTCTTCGTTCTGCAGTGGACATAAATATAGGCTGATGATGATGATGATGATGATGATGATGACGATGATGGCGGAGCAACTCCCGGGACCGCTGTCGATACTGGGAAGACACCATCGACGAAAATGTGTAAGGGTGATTGTTAACATTTTGCCGGCACGTGCACGGTCTGTTGCGTGACTTCATGCGTGTATAGAACACACGTTTTCGGACTTCCATGCTCTACACTTTTGGGGACTTCGCATTTTTGTTTAATGCATCAGTTTATTCCAGCTACTCCTCCAGTTTCTCAGTTTAGGAAGCGACTCCGAATTAATTGTTTGCGCATGACACTGTTCACGCCCACTGTATCCTAAGCTTTATAGTGCAGCAGAGTGTTTGTACATTACGTACCCGCCGTGGTAGCTTAGTGGCTATATAGTGTTGCGCTGCTGAGCACGAGATCCCGGGATCAAATCCCGGCCACGGCGGCCGCATTTAGAAGGGGATAAAATGCGAAAACGTCCGTGCATTGCAGGTAGTCAAATTTATTCCGGATTCCCTCATCAAGGCGTGCCTCATAATAAAGTTGTGGTTTGCGCGCATAAGATACCAGATATTTTGTTGTTGTACATTGCGTGTTCTTCAAAACGCATTCAACCACGTTGCGCTGTGATTGAGCACACGCCTCAACTGACGGTGGTGGCAGTTTCTAAAACCGCTGACGCTGGCCATCCACAAATAAAAGTGTTAGGTAAACGCGTCCTCTGACTCGACTTTCTTCTAGGTTGAGTCGTTAGGGAAAGGAGCCTGCGCCATTGAGACTTCCGTCGAAATCCTGTAGGCATAAACATTCAAGAAAAAGGGGGTTAGGGGCCGCTTGACTGCGGGGCTGACAGGCAGGGATGCCTGTGAAATTAGGAAGGCTCCATTTACGAGCGTTATAGGGTAGCGTAACTGCCGAGAACATGGCTCGAAGCGTGCTTGTACATATTTTACCATTCAGTTCCCGGTGGCAGTTCTAGCCGGCCTCCTGCCAGCTGCGGCATATATATGCTTTCAAGGCCGTCTGAGGTTGCATTCTTGGATAAGGGGTGCCCGGAGGCCATAGTTACTAAATCTCTGTAGGACCACCTTCCAAAATGGGAACTCGCACAAGCAGCCAAGCACCGCATTCTTCCACATTAGGGGAAACATTCAGGCAGGAACTGGGAGTTGTCTAAGTACACGTAAGCACTGTGCCATTTGCTCATCTCCACGCAACCCGGTGTCATTATCAATGTTACGAAACTCGATCGGACCTGTATAAGCCCTTATCAATCCTCATCGGTCGTTATCAACCTTATCGGACGAGATCCGACCCTTATCGGTTATTATCAACCTTATCGGACTCGATATGAGCTTCATCAACCCTTATCTGTCTTTATCAACCTTATCTGGCATGACATCACCAATATAAGCCCTTATCGCTCTTTAGCACGTTACCCATTCGCGTCGAACCATTATCAACCGTGATGAGACCCATATAACCTCTCATCCATCCTTATATCATCCTTATCAACTCATTGACTGCTTATCTGTCAGTCCTGCGCGACGTGAAGCGCATGAGCCCTCAGAGATTGGTGGGATTTCGGTCGATGAAAGAACGCCCCAACGGAAGGCGCATCCCGCGACCACCGAAACGCATCGGGGATGCGGCGTGTTTGGCATTAAATTATCGCAAAATCGGAATTTTCCTGATGTCTACAATGCTCTAAGTCCGTTCTACATGTGGCCCTCGAGATGGTTTTTATTTCACCATCACCAAATCTTTCAACAAAGCATTCATACAAACTGTTCTCCTTTGACATTTGTGTTTTACCACCGGTACAACACAGTCATATGGTCATATGGTTCAGATATATTCACCTTCTACAACCGTGGGTGCTTAGTCCAGTGGGTAAGACACTCGGCTTCTGAGCCTGGGGTCGTAGGTTCGGAACTCACCACCGCCAACGTTTCAGATGTGTAAGCATTTCTATGCCTACCCAACGAGGAAACCCGTGTGTCCTTCCGTCACGTAAGACGATCGCTTTCGAGATAGGGCTCGCAGGAGCGGGCGAATTGACTTTCGGGCTGCTTCAACGCGAACTAAGCGGCGTCGCAATCGCAGATCGCCTTCAAGATAGGGCTGGCGCGGCCGCGTCATACGCAGCTGGCGCCGGAGTATGGTTGATCACGATTCATAATGGTTCGACGCGGATGGATAAGGCCCTGAAGAGCGATAAAGGCTTGCAATGAGCGGAACGTCATCAGATCACCTGGCGACGCCACCTGCAGTAGTTTGCTTGCGTCAGCAACTCACCTTGCGCCGCCGTTCGTGTCGCCGCAGCGCTGTCGTTTATACTGGGCGATCAACACCGGGCTGCGTGGAGGTGGCAGAATGCTTACACATACTGAGACGCCCAGATGAGTTTCTGCGTGATTTTTTCCCTTTCGAATTTATTTTGTTTTATACATTTTCATTATAACGAATCGTTTTACGTGACGGACGCGTTTCCTCGTTGGGTAGGCATATAAATGCATAAGCATTAGAAAAAAAGTGGGCTCTCTATACCAGGAATTGAATCCAGCACCTCTCGCTTACGTAGGAAGGTGCTCTATACCTCAAGCCCAACTCAGTGGTTCAAACACATGGGGCACTCACAGGGTTCAAACCCACGACCTCCCGTGGCGGCGTTACACTGATTTTGCTTTATCAGGTCACTTTTAGTCGATCTAATTCCCGGCACTGCTGGCCGGCGAAAGCCAGACGGCAGATGCCACCTCTTTTGCCACTCCTCGGGCTGATTGTTGCTTCGCGTGTCCGAGGAGTCGTGAACACGGAGGAAGGCAGGAGCCCCGACTCACCTATAATGCAATTAATTTGGGGCGTACCAATAATTTTCCCGCGATATCTCCCTCTCTCTGCTCACCTCCTCTCCGCGCCTTTGTGACGTGCTCTCCCCCGTTTCTTTCACCGTTATAGCTGTTAGCGCTAAATGTATACGGAAAGTAGAAAAGACAAGGTGGGCGAGAACAAATTGTGGCATTCGATTGCCGATCAGATCACAAAACGTGGCAAACATGGTGGCGATCGCGTGTCACCGAAGTGCGTAAGATCATTATCTGTATGCGGTTGGAAGAAAGGCGCGGATAGGACCATTGCTGCGCTGATAGGTTGCGGTATTAGGAAGCTTTAGAAATAGCGCCCACGAGCGGATTAGTTTATACCCAGAGACCTGCAATCTAACTAGCGTTACTTTATACAAATTTTGAGTTCTTGTGTACGCCCGGCAGTTAGCGTCCCATAGGGGCTGCTCCGCGAAATTAGAATCAGCAGAACATCAGTGAGCCGCTTTATCAATCGAGTTGGCACTCCTGTTTGTGGTCGTGGCATTCGTTCACTAACCAGCCCAGAAACAGATCGACCCGCAGTCACAAAGCAGTGCGTACGGCTCGCAAGAGCAGGCGCCGGCCTATTGCGACATACATGATCCTGTCTAAAGCGCCCCGACAGCTACAAAGTTTTTGCGAATGAAGGTTTTTTTGCATTCATCTCCAGAACGTCTGAGCTTAACTCAGACATTCGTGCATTCCGCATTCCTGCGGAGCTGGCGGAATCGACAGCCGCCGCCACGCTATATCGCAGACAGACGCACCGAATACTGTTTGGAACGGCCGACGTACTTAACGGCCAGCGCGCCTAAAGTGAATCAGGGACGAAGGGATTCGTATATCCCTCTTCTCTATCAGAAGCTCTATATTTTCACTGACTCTTTCCAACTGCTTCCAGTTCTGCCTTGTTTACCGCGCTTATAGGAAGGTTGTTGCGTAACGTTCCCTGTTGCGCCCCGCTGCATGTTGATGCCCTTAATACCGGAGGGGAATATCGACGTGAGCTGTAGGCGCAGTGCTTGTATGGGAGAAAGAAAGGGAGCTGCAAGTTGGCACGAATAAGATTTCGCGTGCACACCGGGCGCGAAAGACGCTGCAGCAGGTTCGCCTCTCACAGCGTTGAGGGTAACGGGTTCGAGAAAGTCAAATGCAGAGCAGGGACAACATTTAGCCGAGCGAAATTTTGATAGTGAGCAGGGCGATCGTCGTCGTGTGGCGTGTACGACGCAATTCCTCGACCCACCAATGCATCCTTACACACAGTGCCCACATAAACAAAGCATCATCTAATCTACGCATCGTTGAAGTTTATTATGCTTCATATACGAAACGGAGTTGTTGCGACTGAATGCGGCGCAAATGTATACGATGGGACAAAGTGGTACCATGTATTTTTAAGGCGCTGGCTTGGAATTTCACAAATGCAGAAAAGCTTACGTCACATGTAAAATGCGCATGGCAGATCACGGCCAAGTCAGGGAAAATGTGACTGGCAACAGTTTAGTCCAAGTCCCAAGTCATGTTGGAACACTTTAGTCCATAGATTGCACAGATCACCAAAGCGTGATGCTTCACTCTCATGTGCAACACTTATGAGAATTTCGCATGCCTATCAAACGTTCGAGAAATACTCAGCAGGTTTTAGGAATGCATTGCCGCATTCTTTTTTTAAGAATAAACAGGCGTGACTGAGAACGTGCACTTATCCCACAAAAGTCTCCGTCACAGTGTACTGGCAACAATTCCAGGACAATAGTATTTGCCTTCCATAAAGTCGGTTCGCACCCCATTACGTCTGCACTCGGACACTGCGATGACTTGTCAACTGACAGCTTTTTATTCAATAATGTCGAGATACTAGAAGATTGAGTACGAATGCATCAACAACGACAGTTAACATAAGATAGATAGTGCGACTCCTGTCTATACCGGGCGGAAGTCGGTACACTATAGTACAACTGCATGGAAGTCACGAAACAAGCTTTACGTTTTGTCTTTACCGCGTTTGTCACATTAAAGCCTCATTATTATAATGACATTTACAGAAACAACGAATAGAAAGCACGGAAATGAAGGTGTCTTCTATTTAATAACCAGTAAGGACACTGAAAACTAGTGATCATAAATGTGTCGAACAGCACGCAAGACGCGACACAGACCAAGACTGAAGCACTGGTACTTAGCGCGCTCTCGTTCGGCGCATTATTCTCACGCTCTTGCGCTACTCAAAACCTTTACATCTTTGTCCTTCTTTTTCGTCTGTGTACCGAGCCCGCGATTGATTCCTGTTCTAATGAACCACGAAAGACGGGACATGTGCTTTCCCCAGAAATTTGCTGTATAGAGAGTTTATGTAAACGAATGTAGATCACCTAGCCAGGCACCGGATTCTCAAGGGTTTTCCCCATGCGAAGGAGCGAAGTCTTGCTTTACGCGCATGGATGAAAAAAGCCTCGCAGAAAAAGGAGTCTTGCCGCTTGTTTTGCTTCCGACGCACAGCCGACTGGCCTAAAACAGCAAAATCAAAAGCAGTGGTACTAAGCGGTACTTAAATGATAAACAGAAAAATAATGAAAAAAAAAGACACGCTCGCGCTTCGATATAAATATCACAGTGCAGTCTTTATTTCATACGCTTGACATACGCAATAATAATAATTAAAAAAAAATGTCTGGAGACTGGGTAGAAGCAGCGTATGCATACCTTATATTAACATTTGATAAATAAACACCCAACCACCACGCACACATTTGAAAAAAAAAATTCAGTCACTAAAAGTTCGGCACTTTCGCGACCGCGCACACATACACACACAGAGAAACAAAGAAACAGACCCAACGCGTGACATCAGTGTTTCAAGTGACATCAAAAGAAGCTTGGCAAAAAGCGCCTTGCTCAACTGCGTAGCACTTGCTGACACGCGCAACGTCCTCGCGCATCACTGTAGTCCACATGGGACGTTTTTCAGACAGTCATTCAAAGACGGTCATGTCGACGCCAAAGCCTTGAGCTGGTTCAGCTGCAGTCGTAGTCTACATATACATTTTCCGCACACAGGAACCGCCTTCGGTGCTTAGGTTGCGCAGCTGGAAAAACAACGGGATAAAGTGCACGAGGAAAGAGCGGCTTGGTCGCGAGACGAAGAGGAAATGTTCATTTAGACAAGAAACAAATTTGCGTCCAGCGATAAGGCTGTGATGTTTGCAAGCAGTAACTGCGACGGACTTTTTAATCAACAACGTTGAGATACTTGGAAGGTTTATTAGAATGAATGCAGAGATCTGAACGACTGTTACGCGGTAGATAGAGTGAAATGACTGTCTACTCAATATGGCAGAGTATAAATGAAAGAACAAAAGCTGCACTGAGGAATTTTGCTTTCTGAAACTTTTCAATATACTGCTAACCACATTTTTTAGGCCACTGTTTTGAATTCTTTCTTTGTAATATGAAACAAACTGCACAGATCGTTCGCAAAATGCAGGTTTCCGCATTACCACAGATTCTAGTTTTCTGTAGGCTGCTTTATGTTTCAGTAGCTATGCACCTTTCGCATGAATAATCGTGCTGCGTTGTCAACAATAACAGCATGAGCTTACATGGGTTGCACGAGAAACATTCCCAAGTACCAAACGAAATGAGCGACTAGAAGCGCTCGTTAAAAAACAATTTTCTGTCACATAACAGTAACGGTAACAAAAAAATTGTTCATAACAGCTTCTTCAATGGGTATAATACTACGGGTTCTACGAGAATGGAAAGGTGAACAAAAGAAGAAGTAGCACGCTAGTAAAGCTCACTCACATGCGAGCCTGACATCGACAGGTGTTGGACATGCGACGACATCCGTGTTGTACCAGCGACAGATGCGCGAGCAGTGTCCCTTGAATGTTACGTTAGAGTGAACTATAGTTTCGTTATCGAGTCAGGGCTATAAGCGCATTACCGCCACGCAAATGCTTCCATGGATAGCCAGGGCTCCGGGCATTACTTTATACTAAAAAATGGCGATGAAATGATTTTTTAGGTCCCTTCGATGATTTGCTGGCGCCATATGAATATTGCGTTTTACAAAACTGCCCACGTCTCTTAGTCCTCGTCTCAGTTTTTCACGCCAGCGTTGCGAGACGCCTTATAGCTACAAGGGCGCCGTTTCTGCAGCGCCGCAGAAGCTGGGCACGCCAACGTGTCGCCCCCGCGTGTTCTTAGAACACATTCGGTTCAGCTTCAGCGCAACACCAACCTTTGCGATCACTTTTAATGCTTCACCCATCGGGAGAAACTGCCAAAAATATTTACTGCCCGATACTCCATTTTCGAATTAACTCAATCCTGTATAGTCACGCGAACTGCAAGAAGACGGATTGGTAATGTCTCGGTTTGGGCAGGTTAAACCCGGGAAAGGTTATATAGACAGAAAAAAAAATGTTTTCACGGAATGATTTCTTTCACAAAGGCTCTAACGTTGTAGCATTCCCGGCTTTGACGGTAGCGCGCTGTCATGCTAACTCAAAGTCAGGCTGAAAGTATTGCAACGGAAAGGCTATTAATAGCTGTACACACACGTGAAAGACAGCGCATGTGGAGGGGGGGGGGGAGGCAATTTACGACTAAAAAGTCGTAAATCAAAGCTAAGCCTGCGCGTAACCAAACATGCATGAGAGAACAGCGAAGAAAGCGAGCCCACTTTGCCTCGCGTACTAGTACGCCTTGTATGTAACACACGCACAGACGTTGCTTTTCAGGACGCAAAAATGAAAAGGATTGCACTATAGGTATACGACAGGTACGAAGTCACGGTTGTTAACCAAGAACAAGTTTCATACTATTAGCATACTATCAGACCTAAACTGCCCGATAGTATGCTTAGTAGAATATACGAGATACGAAGTAAAGGTGAACTACATTGATTAGACAGACATATCCGCTTTTATGAACGGGGCGTCTCGTATGAAAGAGACCAGTGAGGATCGCCTTAATAGTCGCGATTATGACCGAAGCGGCAATCAGCACATGACCAGCATTGCGGTAGGAACACGACATTGTCTGCGAAGCATATTTCACTGCCCAACTGATCTTCGCCAAGAGCAGCACTGTACGTGTATCACAGGTTGTTGATGTTGTGGGTGTCGACCAGCTCGCGCAAAATGTCCTCGAAGATGGCCACCACCTCGTCCTCGATGTCGAAGCGAAACGCGCCGCGGAAGAGCAACGAGAGCAGGTCGCTCTGTGCCTGGAACACGCGGAGGCCGCTGAACCGCACACGCATCTC
Source organism: Dermacentor silvarum (assembly GCF_013339745.2). NCBI lineage: Eukaryota > Metazoa > Arthropoda > Arachnida > Ixodida > Ixodidae > Dermacentor > Dermacentor silvarum. Next base: position 21,912,106 of record NC_051154.1, read on the forward strand.
AGCCATGTCGCGGGCCTCGACGGACTGCAGCTCCAGCTGGCCCTTGCCCTCGTGGCTCAGCTCCACGACCAGCTCGAGCGAGTCCACCTCGACGTCCATTCCGGCCAGTTCGGTGCGTGAGTTGAACGTAACGTTGGCGTTGTAGTGGATGACCATCTTGCTCAGGGGCAGATCGGCGCGGATGACCGAAGACTCAGAGCCGTCGGCTGGCGTCAGGTTGACGGCCCGCACACCGGAGACACTGCGCAGAGTCCCGTTGGAGAGAGTGGCCTCGCCACTGAATGCGCCGAGGCCGACGCGGAATGCGCGGTCTTGGAGCACCACATTCTGCAGCGGCGTCGTCTCGAGGGTGGACAGGACATCCCGTGCAGCGACCAGGCCTTCCAGGGCTGTCTGCTGCGGCTTGGGCACGCCGCGCACGGCGCTCGACAGGAGGCACAATGCGAGCAGCCTGGTCGTGCCGCTCATCGCCACCACCTGGAATGGAGCATCGTCGTTGAGCGCGCTCCGCACTCGATCGCGCGCGCCGAGCTACTGCGGGCCGAGCCAGCTGAAGCGGCGAAGGCTGGCCGATGGAAAAAACAAGACACGCTCCTCCTCGCGTCGCGCCGCTCGAGAACCGGGACCAAGGTCGTTCGTTAGTCGGGGAAACACGGCGTGCAATCATTGGGCATGCAGCCACTGGACACAGCGCGTGCTTTCGAGTCGCGCAGCCGCGCGGGGCGTCTTCTGACGTGCACTTACCTGGTGGTACCGCCGACGACTTTTCGCCACTTCGCGACCGCTCCGTCACTACTGCGTGGGGCGGAAGACGGCGCCCCGTGGTCAGCTTTCTGCAGTGCAACCTGTTTGGGCCGCTCGCGCCGAGGCGACCACCGCGCGGCGGCAGACTCGTTCCTCTCCGCACGCGCTTGCGCACAACGATGACAAGGGAGATAGTGGCGGGGGAAAAATAAGCCGACGTGCTGCGGACACCTGGATGGGCGCGTATTATGCGCCCCAACGAGCGTGCTCCCTTCTTCCTCTTTTCAATCACGGCGGCGCACGCGAGCGAAAAGGTGTTGGCTACCAAGATCCGCTTAAGCACCTGCGTGACTACCGGGAGCGTGCGTGTTTTCGCACCCCCGGAAAGCTCGACGGACAGCGGTGAAAGACGGGCGCCACCTTCGGCTCATTCTTTCTGGATAAATGTTAACGTCCTTCAGTAGGGGGGTGTAACGGCCAGCGAACGAAAAGTAAATGGCCAGCCATATACCCGCGGCAACTGAATCAATCTTCAAGCGAATCATCCTTCCAGGCACCATCCGCTGGAGCGCAGCAAGGCTTCTCTGTATAACGGTTTATTTGGACGCTAACCTCGAGTGTACTTAAGGATCGATGGCACTAATAGCTGAAGTTTACGCGTTTCTGTGCTATAGTTGTTTCGTGCTCTCAAGAAAACAAAGAAAGGGAAGCTTATGACATTGGACAGCTGCTAACTCGCTAACGATTTCATCGCGGTCGGCTAAGTCGTGCATTCAAAGACGACGGGGGGTGCGCAGAATGTACAACGCGCAAAATGAAAGATATCGAATGGCTCATCGTCTTGAACAAACTTAAGGAGCAATGTAGCCTTAATGGCGTCGTTAAGGCCCTCTCGATAAGTTGGGTTAAAATTATGAGTTCCATTTTTCTTTTTTTTTGCACGGTTAGTCACACGGCATACTAAAAGGATGAAATATATGCAGGCCTCGTTCGTGCCGAAACTGCAGAAGTTACTTTTGGAACTAACTTTCCACGAGTAACCCATATAGTTCAGGCTGATCTGTTTGAATCCCAGCCCTTTCTCTCGCGTAGTCTTTGTCCTTGGACACGTTCTTGAACTTTGTGCTCTGTGCATTCGCGCACCCTCCGGTTTCTTCAAATGAGTACGGTACGCCTCAAGTAAAATTTAGTTCTTTAGAAAACGCGTTCGCAAGCCGTGTGAACATTTGCAATGCGGATGTTTCAGTCCGGCTGATTCAAGTGTAGTAATTTCGACCTCTGGGAGATAGTATAACAGTGGCACGTTGGTCATATGGCTCCGTGGATTGCTCACCAGAAACGCGTCGTTTCTCACGGATCTCGGAGGACATATTTTATTCACATCGGAGATGACATCATTAACGCTGTAAATGGCTTCGACCCAATCCCGTCGTATCGTTAGACCACCCGCTTTGGGCTTCGATGGCGTACAGAGTTGAGGTCGGGGCTCCCTACTCGTATACAAGCACAAAGTGGCACGTAGCTGCCGAGCACGATTAGACCAGCTTGAAATGAAACGAACACCGCGAACATTTCTGGCTCAGCATGTGCGCATTCGGCGTCAGCGGCGGGCTAGATGAAGAGTCTTTAAAATGCTGCCTCCGCAGCCGGGAGTCGAACCTGCGAGAATGCATTCAGACGCGGAACGCCTCAGCTGTTGAGTCACTGATGGGAGGAGAACTCCGTGAAACTTTGCAGTCGTTCACAATATGAGCGACATGGTGAGTGAACGCTAAGCTGAGCCGATTTTCGAAATTGCTTCGTCATAAAAGTGGTATACATGGCAACAAGATATTCAAAGACTTTTCAAGGTATAGTACATTGACGGCCCACTGCAAGCAGCATTCGGACGTCGTGAGTTGCATTTGGGCTGCTTACGCGGCGAATAATACGTATTCTGAATTGTTGCACAACAAAGCACAGAAATGGAAAACCGTAGGTAATAACAGGATTGAAAAGGTGATTGATTGACGAGGCTCAACGACGGCCCAAAGCTACACCTGGGCTTATAGGAGACGCCGTATGTGTGGGGTTCAGGTTTAATTTCGACAGCCTAGGTTCTTGAACGTGTGCCTAAATTTAAGTACACAAGCAGTTCTGCATTCCGCCGCCATTGCAGTGCATGACGTCGCAGCCGGGCACGAAACTCGCGGCCTTGCTCTTATTTAGCAACACAACGCCACGACCCCTGAGCCAGTGCAGCTGGCGGTGTCAAACTCGAGAAAGCACAAGCTGCGCTCCTTTGCAAGTTTCTACTAGACTGCTTTGCAACTTGATCCAAGTTCCTCCGAAACTGCATGAACGCGCCTTGTTCGTTGGTACGTTCTACTGCAAAACGTTAGCGCCAATTGCCCAGCAAGTCTCTTCTCCGAGGCTTTCCGCTATAAGTAGCGTGAACAGCTCACCATTCGCAATATAAATTACTAAATAATATTACTATTATTAATAATAATGGACTGCGCCACTGCATGGGACGCATTTACCTTTGGTGAAAAACTGCTTCTCGTTGTCCGCGTTAAGCAGGAGTCGACATACTCACCTGGTCAACAGCGACACACAGCCCTTATCACTTGGCAGCAGGCATGCAGATAGGTCGTTCTTCACATGCGTGTCATATCAGTGTGGACGAGATAGAGGCTGTTGAGGGAGAACAGGTGTAAGGACGTAAGGGTGGGAGTACAAATGGCCAGACCGCGTTTCGCCGCGAGCATGATAAGCCCCGCAGTCACTGACAGTGGTGGAAAATGGATTTTGTGGGTGCCAACAATTAAGAGCATAGATAGCGCCAGATATCTCAGCCGGTGGGTGTCCAAGTGATCAACACATATAGGTGGAATACAGCCAGATAACTTCTCTGACTCAGTCACTGCAGAGCGGTGCAGTAATTCAGTACAAGCCTCCGATATCTCGCTTTAATGTTCAGAACAATATAAAGAAGTAACAAACGTGCACATGTCCCTGTAATGCAATATATACGGCGGAATCATACCACGGCTTTCTAGTATCCGCCAATGAATGAATAGATAAATATTTCATCGTCATCCGGGACGGTTAATTACCCGCGATTTTCTACCGCTTCACCGCCCTGTAGACACGCAGTTCCCTTTCCTATTGTGTGTATACGAAGGTCGGTTCGTGTACAGTCTGCCCTAAAGCACTTGGGGTAGCTGCATGTAAAAGCAGGTGGCTGTGGTTATAGTATGTAGTAGGTTATATAGCTGTGGTTATAGTATCAGTTTGTTCTCGTCTGCTGAAATAACTGCAGTTAACGCCCCCTGCGCATCAGAGCTTTCAATTAACGACATACATTTATCACCCACTCAAGCATTGTCAACTGCTCACGCCGATGGAATGTATGGAATAGTGAAGGTCGCACCTACACAAATGGGAGAACTTCGGCAATGTCGCAGTGTTAAGCATGTCTGGTAGGTATGTATACATTTGTGCAGACAGCAATGTCAGCGAATCCCATCGCAACATGAATTTGGAATATATTTTCTTTTTTCAGGGCGTACGAGCGCACGTGCAAACCGGGAGACTATCGGAACTCGTAGCCCATGGAATGTGCCCATATAGTATACGGCCAACGCCGTACGCAGTGTTGCCAGGTCGGACGAGGCAGCGTATGTAGCCCAAAGTTAGAGAAATTGTAGCCCAAATGTAGCCAAACACAAAAAGAGAGCAAAATATTTCGTAGCCAAATATAGCAATTTTTATTTGCACTTTTATTTGTATATAAATTTTCACATTCAACTACCGCAATACTTTTTTGCACAACCCGTTGTTACCAAATGTAGTTGCGCCATGACGGTCGACATCACGTTTGCACACAACACTTTTTGGTTGGCCCCGGAAGCTCTCAAGTTCCAGCGAATCGCTGCAGAGGGCGAAATCATAGTGCTTTTATTTTATGACAGATAGTACTAAGTTATTATTTTTAATTATATACAGCAATAATAACTACGAACTCTGCTTTTTAGCTCGCGTGAACGCAAAATAATTTTCAGCATCATTGAGCTCTCACGTGACATCTGCCTATGGCGCAGAAAAACTTCAGCTGCCCAGCGGTCGGCGACGGTGACGCACCCAGTGCTTCTTTTTTAGGAGACAAAAACCAGTGTTTCGTGTTATGATATCTCGCGTTGTCTCATCATCCTATCTTCTTTCCTCGTTAATTAGCTTGGCCCGGGTTAGCTGGGACACACTCTATATTTTCCATTTACATCAATCTGGCCGCCATCTTAGGTCTCTAGCACGCCAAGAACATGCGTTAAAAAGAAGTGAGAGACAAAAGATGCCACTCGCTGTCTCAATCGATGTAAGTGAAGCTTTAAACGGTGGTTGTTGCACAAAACGGCACTCCAGTGTAAGAAGCGCGCAGTCATTTGCGTTGACGAGCACGTCCCGAACGTAACTCGCTCGAAATGGCAAAAGCCGCGACGGCTCACAAAGAGCAAAGGTAAACAACAAATTGATAACAATGGTAATCCTGTGAAAACCGGTTACTGTCAAAAAGCAAACCATGTTGATATGCTAATAATAATTACTGAGGTTTTACCTGCCAAAACCACGATATGATTCGGAGGCATGAAGCAGTGGGGGACTCCGAATTAATTTTGACCACCTGGGGTTCTCTAACGTGCACATAAATCTAAGTACACGGGTGTTCCTACATTTCGTCTCGACCGAAATACGGCCGCCGTGGCCGGGAATCAAGCTCCTGTCCTCTAGCCAGCAGCGCGACACCTCACCTGCTACGCTAACACACTGGGTGATGTTCATGCGACTTGGCGCACTGATGGCATTGTGGCAAACATGTTTCGATATTAGCACAATAAATACCTGCATCTGTCACGTTACTGGCAAACCATGAATAGGTAAACGCACCAGGACCCACTTTGGGCTCGGGGTCTTGCTCCCATTCTGTTTTTATACTTTCTCGCATACTTGGCCCACTTCCTCTCTCTCTCTCTCCTCATTCTCCTCTCCGAGGAGGATTCGATCTTAAGTCTAACCTATGGAAATGAACCTCTAATGTAAGCACGAACAAAACTCATCTCGCAGGAAAAGGAAAATGGCACTAAAGGGTAGCGTACGTGAGAAACGTGAAGCCGGTCAAAAGCTGTGCCAGGCGCGATAGTTCACCAAGAAGACATGGTCATGAACACACTGGAGCGTTTCATCTATCCGTGCTTCTTTCATGTCGGCGCCACGATCGCCCGACCCTATTTTATTGCTCTCTGAGCATAGCGATGTTAGTACAGCGTAATGTGAAAAACCCTCTACTTCCAGGCTCATTCCGATGCCCGGGGATCGGGTGTCTCACAGTGAAGCGCTATGTAAGTTTAAGTACATCAAAGATCAAAGCCACCGGTTCAGACAACGACGCAGAGAATGGAGGGGGGGGGGGGGGGGGGCGGAGGGCATTTTGCGCACGCACACACTCACAGGTGCGCCTACCGGCTCAGCCGACTAAAACGTAGCCTTTGAGATTCGTTTCTACTCGATCAGAGCCCCTATGGAGAGTTGATTAGGGCGCCACTTATAGCCCAAACAAAGCCAAGTCGCAGATTTTCAGTAGCCCAAATATAGCCACATAGCCAACTCGCCCAAGTCGACGCCAAAATATTTTTTCTGTAGCCCAATTTGGCTATATATAGCCAAACCTGGCAACACTGGCCGTACATTAGAATTCACAATTCACCTGTCCTATATGAACACGAAGCATTTGAGTCCGAAGGAAATGACAAATGTTGCTCTGCAATTACATCCGCATTTCCGAAACGCGGCGCTTGTTTCAATGTTTCCTTTTTTCGACCCCAGCAGAAGTTGAGCCTTCCGTCAGGTCAAAGCTTTAATTTTGTGTCTTTTTACCAGTAGAACTTCGTTGCAAACGGTCCAGAACGACAATGAACTGACAGAGCAAAGAAAGAAATGGAAACAAGCAATACTCCCAAAAAGTTGCTTAACAGCTTTGTTTCACGGCGACAGCCGACTCCTGCCGCGAATGCCCTTCTCGCATATATGTCTGTTCAACCGCACGTCTTGAAATGCAATCACGATTTCTCTTTTCTTCCCATTCATTCTATTCCGTGAGGATCACACACACACACGCACACGCGCGCGCGCGGCCTCGCGAGTTGCGGCGTTCTTTTCAACCCGCATGACGCCTTCTTTTTTATGCCTCTATATCTCTAGGTGAAGAAGCAGACCAGCATAAATATTAATAATAATAACACAAGGTGCCGAATTATGAAACATGAGAGAAGAAAAAGATGCATTTTTCTTGTTCTGTCTGATATTTGTTCTCCCAAATCACTGAGTGGTTTCTTTAAGATAGCTCTCGGAAGTGAGGCTGGCGAGGCATGGCTCAGTATGCAGATGGTCGCCATTGAAGTCTATTACGCAACTGACGTCGATGTGACACACTTTGCATGGTAAAGATCACAACTTATTTTCTTATGCTCACGCTGCAGAACAATTTTCGCGCGCACAGGACGCAGGTACGATTTTTTTTTTTAGAAGTGACAATCGATCGGCGTACTTATCTCGCTCACCACCGAGTTCGGGCACAAACATTGATAAAATGTTTGCGCGGTGGTTCACCCGCCTATATAGCTCTGCCGCCGCAGAGGCGGCGCAAAACCGTGTCATTTTCGCTATTACACGATACTGACATCATTATCATCCTCTTGCTTACGCTGTTGTGTTGCCGAATTTTACTCGTCTGTTGTTGTGAGTGCTTAAACTCAGGCGCTTGACAGGTTTGTACAACCGCTGAAACGGCCTTTCAACATTCCCATAGGCGCTTCTGAGAAGCCGAAGTAATCTGATAGCATTCGGTTCCGGTGGCATGATAAGCCGCATTTCGATGCGGCCACAGTTTCGTAGAAAAATCACTACAGGCAACTCTGTCGCTAGTGTCTATATGGGAGCTGCAAGCACTGCGGTTCAGCGACCATAGGAATGATGGGCATAACGTACATATCATGAATTGTGTACTGTCACAGTGCCGCCGTCTAGTAGTTTTAGTGGGAAACTGTGAATGAGCCGATGACGTGCAAAAATAATGCTCGAGCAGAGAGTGAACAGGATCGCGAAGGGCTGCTTAAAATCGGGAGCGAATACATAAGAAGCTGTAACCTTAGGTCCTGGGCTGCAATTTCGTGGCGGTGCCTTCTTCGATGCTATCCTTTTGTCGCGTTTCTCGCTCTTTGTCGGTAGTCAGAGCCGCGTTATCAATGGGATCAGCCGACCGTGAACGGTGGGTGATAAGAGTGGCATAGAATCGAGCGGAAGCCGTCTGGCAGCGGCGACAAGCGTCAGAAAAGTTAATGTGTCCCCTGGCGCACGCCAGGCTATTAAATTAAATTCTGGGGTGTTGCCTGCCAAAACCACGATCTGATTACGAGGCACTTCCGTAGTGGGGGACTTGGAATTAATTTTGACCACCTGTGGGGTTTTTTACCGTGCACCCAATCCACGGTACACGAGTGTTTTTTGCGTTTGGCCCCCACTGAAATGCGGCCGCCGCAGCCAGGAATCGAACCAGCGACCTCGTGCCTATAGTAACGCCATAGCCGCTAAGCCACTGCGGCGGGTCGCAAGGCTATTCGCCAGTACATTGTCGCGGCGTCGAGATTCCATAGCAATCACCAGCATGACGCAGAAAAGCTTCGAGTAACTCACGCAACTCGCTGTTCCAGCAGCGTTGTGAAGTTGGTTTCATGTCCCCTTAAAACTGCTTGTGGCGAGCGCTCCACTAAGATGCCTCTAGCATCTAGAGGCTGGAAAGGTTACACTTGAAGGAACACTAAAAAGAGAGAAAAAATATTTATTCTATTTCAGGTAAATTACCCATCTGCGATATAAAAAAACACCACGCTTGCCACGATAAGACGCTTGGCAAGCCAGAAAAAGCACAGTATAAAAAGACGGGCGGCGACGCCTCCTAGCAGTTCCAGCCCGCTGTGACGTCATCGATATTGGCAGCGTCTTCTAGGGCCTAGTTAATGTTTTAGCAATAGAGAAAGACTACATTGTGTTCTAAAGGAGGTAAAGATTGAACATGGCGAGTTTCGGGAACTTCTGCTGAGCCAACGCAGCCTAAATACGAAAAAATACATTGAAATCCGTGACGTCACAGTGACGTACCGACGTTGGGGATTCGGCGCGAAATTTGAAAACTAAAACTTTGACCTTCATTTTCTCTCCAAATAATCAACCTATTATTTCGAAAATAAGGACAAAATATTTTTTTTCAAAGAAAGCTTTATCCGTCTAAGCTGATTTAGTGTTTTGATTTAGTGTACCTTTAAGGTATCACGTCTTTGTAAGAGCTGCCACAATAGGGAGTTCTAGAAGTAGCGTCCCCACGCGGCTTTGCGTACCCACAAACCCAAACTCCTTTGTGCGCCCCTTGCGTTCTCTTGTGCGCTCTTTGCGTTCTTATGTACGCCTGGCCGATGGTGTCCCCTAACTTTGGGTACCCCCTTTTCAAAAACCGCCTGTGCCTGTCGGAGGCGCAGTTGCACATACCGTATTGGGCGTCCTATATAGATAAACGCATGTTAGAACCCGGTGTTTGAAGTAGCAGTAGCGAACGCTTTCTTTGTGGCAATAGAAGAATGTGGACAGCGCACCTAATTAGACTATAATTCGATTATTTTGCAGATCTGATAGAAAATATTACGTTAGCTTTAGCACTCGCGCCCATCGGCGGGCATTGTCAGACTGCGCGCATATGTACTCACTCTGCTCGACGTGTTGTGCGATGAGTGACTCAGGCTTCCTGGTGTATTACGAGCCCAATGTTCCTCGTTGCTGCTCATGAGGCAACAGGCCACCAGCTGTTTTTGTACATTGCCGCGTTCACGTTAAATTCACGGAATAGAGGAAGTCCCCATACTAGTGGCAAGCTCGGGTCTATTTTCTTTGCGGCGCGAAATATATGCCAGGGAAAATTTCTGTATTTCTTTCTTTCTCTCTCTCTCTTTCGATAGGAGACAACTAGCGCAAGAACTTTTTAAAAATGTTCTACTTCCTTGTTTTGTTTTATTCTTCCAGCATGGTCCCTGTTCATACCTATGCGTCAACGATAGGTGCTGGATAAACGTATCGCATCTGTTTCCTCTCCTAACGAACGGAGGTTGTTGACGATGCAGCTGGCTTCTTGGAAAAAGAAAAAGAAACATGGCGGTATAGGCAGAGCTAATTATGCTTTGCTGGTGTGAATTAGTACTGAGTGGGAAATCGCAAAACTGAGTTATATTAGACCGTCAACGGACACGGGTATTCCGAGAGCTTTTTCGAACCCTGTCGTACGAACAAAGTGAAGCTCTGTGCATTACATTTCCGTTCCACAAGTGCACTGTAAGTATATAGCTATACTATATAGGGCACTGCGCAGGGGAAACAACTTGTTTTGCTCATCTGCAACGAAGCAAAAAAGTTCTGCAAAACTAGGCATTTGAGAAACAGGAGCATTATCTTGCTATTTGTTGTTCTATAGATGCTTTAACTAAAATTAAAAAAAAATCTCTTCTTGGGCTTAGCTATTGGGCACATTTTCTTCTGTTCATCACCCTAGTAGCAGTCTGTTTATTGACCTTCGTATCCTTTCTTTTACGGCTTTAAGAAATTATAAGATCACCTGTTTAGTTCATAAAATACTGAACACTAACTTCCCCTTACCCAATACCATATTTAACTTCCCACGTGCAAACACCAGACAAGCAACTAACTTTAACCTAAACCTTCCTTATTGCAGCAATGTCTACGGTGAACGATTATTGGAGTTTTTTGGTGCTATAACATGGAACACTGTGCCTGTGGAAGTAAAAGTAACCAGAAACTTTGATCTTGCATGTAAACGCTTCTTCTTGTCTAGACAATCGGAATAACACCTCCTTTACAAATTAATACTTGTTCATGTATGCAATGTTATTATTAACTAAGAAAGTATGTACGTGGTTGACCTATATGCTATTTCTGTATTGGACCAGGTACTAGCCACATAGGCTATTGGTCCAACTATTTTTGTATAAATTATTTGTATTGTATAAATAAAGCTCATTCTGATTGATTGATTGATTGAATTAGAAGCCCAGTCTGTCGAAACTTACCCGGAGCCTTTCTCTCGACTCCCTCAGCTGTGGTGTTACTTTGGGATGTTAGCCCTAATAAATGCGACAGACTATTTTGTTCTTCTACTGAAATCTTTCTTTCCCCTCCTCTCTGAAGGACAGATATGCGTTGTATTCCTTCCCATGACAGCTGCAACCCTCCCCCTTTTGCTCTATGTAACTCTTTTTATGTCTTTAACCGGGTAACACTAACAACACTGTTAATAAACACTTTTAGAATTCGAAGCAGCGCCTGTGCGATGCCACCATCTGCCATTGGGGCAGTGTTCAATGCAGCAGCATTTATGTGCATTCACGCGAGGAGTTTCATCGCAGCCACGGCGGCTGGCAAACAAATAGCGTCCGCTGCCAGAGCATTCAGTGCATGGAGACCAGCAGTGTTACGTTGTTTCTAGGGGTATGGATTCAGTACCATGTACACTTTCACGCAGTCTTTTTTGTTTTAGCCCGAAATGCTTTTAGCCCTAATATTACCGATGCTCTCAACCTGTCTCCCCGTTCTCATTTATTAGATGAAATATCTGAAAAAAAAATTTCATGTACCCTGTTTTAAACAGTACTTATGGAATTTTTTGTATCAAAATGCTGTTTCCTATATAATAACCACCTTTATCTTGTGGATGACTTGTGGCTGCGAGTATGTGTATGATGTTGTGTGATCTGATGAACGCATTGATGAATTGTGACTGTGAGTAGTATGCATTTGTGTAATTTTCTCAGTGTATTGATCTGTACTATAAACAATCAAATGCGCAAGCTTTTCCAATGCACTTGCGGAGCACGTGGCAGCCTGAATATGCCACTGATGAGATAAAGCTTCTATCATTGTCAAGGAAACTGGATTTGAAGGGAGTATCTCGAATCCGTTGCTATCCAGACTACAGAAAACTACAGAAAAAACGCTGTATCGCAACGATGGCAATAACCCGCCTGCATTCGCAGAATGCCGTCGTTTCGAGCACTTCGTGTTGTGAACAAGGCTTCCGTACGTTAGATTCTTATTAACACCTTTTGATCGGCGTCCTTTCTTTTTTTCTTCTTGTAACATGAACTCCAGAACCAAGAGAGAGCATAAGCCAGATGCAGCATTGAATTGAATTCATTATCCTAGCTGTTTCAAAGTATGCAACTCAATGTGAGTAAAAAAATTGAAGACGGCAAAATTATACTTATTAATCACTCTTGTGGTTTAAATTAGGACAGATAGATTTGTCGAGAACCAAGTGCAGCAGCATAAAAAAAAAAAAATCGGTCCAAACTAGCAGTTAATGAGGACACAAAAATACATATGCCGCACATGCAGGACACACTTAGAATTTATTTAAAGGCGCAAACGATAGGACATTACATCCGTGTGTTTTTCTGAAGGCCAACATCTTGTTCTGTCATTGCTGAGGCCGCAATGACTTATTCACCTTCTCCTGTCATCCTCGCCTCAGTGGTAAGCTGAACCTACTCAGCGGTTCGTTCACCTTACCGGTAACAGCATACTCAATTAAAATGACAATCACATGACAAGCGCCATGGGCTAGTCATATCACTACTTCAAACCATTACGTTATCAAGCACCTGGAATAGCATGTCAGCTAGGCCAATAGCCAGGCTAACATCTCCAGCATCTCATTAAAGAATGTTTCTCTCTCTCTCTCTCTATGTGACACAGAAAGCAGCTTAATAACGTAATGGTTTGAAGCATGTGATATGACTGGATCATTGCGCTTGCCCAAGTGCTATCTGACACATGCAATTTTTCTTTTTTTAAATTTGGTTCAGTTAAAAAAAAAAAACCCTTGTAGAATGAGAATATACGGTATGTTCTTATTCTACAGGGACGTTTTTTTTAGCTGAATTAAATTTTAAGAACATGTGGCAGACAGCACAATGTGCTGGCTAAATTGTTTAAATTACTCGATGAGGTGGCCTATTACTTCTATGAAAAATCAAAACGTTTAATTGAACAATGACATAGTTAAACTAATTAACTTTTTATTAATTACTCTACTGCACATATTTTTATCTACGAACTGTAGCTAGTGATTATGCAAGGCATATCGACTTGGAACGAATTCTGAGGATGGCAACGGCTTCGAGATATGCGGTATCAAATTGCAGTAAAAATGAAGTTTTTTTAACTTAATTTTTAAGAAAACGCTGTTTCATACATTGAAGCACACACTAACTGAAACGCCAATGCATTTCGGTGGACCCATTCAAAATTATTATATCGAAACTAGCGTAGTCCTCAAATCTCGTTCTAAGTCGATATGCATTGCATACCCACTAGCTACAATTACTACATTAAAATATGTGGTGCAAAGTGGTTAAAGTGTTTATTAGTGCAATAAGTAATTATTCAAAAAGCATATTGGTTTCTCGTAAGGTAATGGCCGCCTTATCGAGTAATTTTGATCAAGGTTTACAATTGTGCTATCTGCTACAGGCAATTAAAAAAAAATGGTGCAGCTAAAAAAGAGACTACGTATATGGCAACACATAATTCGCTCTGGAACAATAATGCGGCCTGACTTGTAAACTATATCCCCGCATGTCTTTGACATAAGAGGAATAAGAAATGAACTTTTCAGCGTTGCAAACGATTAGTCTTGCGATAACAAAGGCCTATCGTTATGTGGATCACAGGAAACCACTCTCTCATGCATCGTTCTGTTTACCAGCGCTTCAGCTTGCTGATGGAAGGCTGCAAGTAACTGATTTTGCTCAACGCTTGACGCTACGTGCGAGTAGGCACACATACCTCGATTTATTTAATTATCCAGGTACCTCGCAGGTTCCCACCGGAACATTAAATGAACAAGCATTTACCATATGCCGCTTTACCATTGCCGCTACCGTATCCGCTAGCTACCAGATGGTTTGCTTACATTGCCTAAGGCACGCCACGCGTACAACTGGCGCAGCTTAGCGAGCATGCGCCAACCAGACTTGTGCCTGAGACCGTCACGGCAACGGTATAAAGCGATATATAGCGCTATGCTAAACGTTCGTAACAACCCTAAAATTTCAATTTCTCTTCCATTCCAGAGAAGTGCGTTGGAGGAATCGCTACCAGCGATCCCATAAAGCTCTGATGAAATAACGGGTAAACAAGAAACAAAGCAACAATTCACAACAGCGTGACCCGCCGCGGTGGCTCAGTCGGCTACGGCGTTTTGCGCTGCCGAGCGAGCACGAGATCATTTCGATGGAGGCGAAATGCAAAAACGTCCGTGTGCTTGCGTTGTATTGCACGTTAAAGAACCCCAGGTGGTCAAAATTAATCCGGAGCCCTCCACTACGGCGTACCTCATAATCAGAAGTGGTTTTGGCACGTAAAACCTCCGAAAGAAGAACACAACAGTGTGGAAACGCGTAGATGGCCTGGCGATATTTCTTTAACCAGAGAAACCAACAAGGACACAAGATATGGGGCGTGCTGTAGGTGCGCAAATACAGTCTGCACCGGCCGCATTAGAATGGGGGCGAAATGCAAAACTGCCCGTGTGCTGTGCATCGGGTGCACGTTAGAGAGCCACAGGTGGTCAAAATTCATCCGAAGTCCACTACTAAGGCGTACCTCATGATCCTATCGTGCTTCTGGCACGTAAAGCCCCAGATGTTCATTAAATTTAATTACGAGTTCACCTAATGTTTCGTTTTCAGGCCGCGAGATTTAGCATATTCAGATTCATGACTTGCGATACGAACGCCGATGCGAATTAACTTAAGCCATCCACAATTTCTGGCTCAAATGGATAGCGCGAAAGAAAATTATGCGCAAAGCGGAGTGTTCCCGAGTCTGCAGCCATGAACAAGCACCCACAAAGACCGCAATTTTTTAGAAGTGCCAACCAGCAATCAGTAGATTCGAAGCGTGAGTGACTGTAGCTCGACCAAATGCGCAGTCACTAAACGCAAATGAAAAGAATAAAACAGGTGGGTCACACGAAACCAGTACAATACGAGTTGAAACGTAACACGTTGCAAGCAAGCGCAGTAACACGTGACAGCAAGCGCGCGATTTTCCGCGAGAACGAAGGGGATTAAGATGCAAGGCGGGAATATTTTTGAACGGCGCTACCGCGCCACCCAGGTATTGAATAACAATAAACATGCCAAACAAGTTATTTCGCCTACGCAAGTTTGCCTGATCGCGTTCGTGATCGCCAACAATGCGCGAATGATGAGCCACTGGAAGAGCAAGCAGCGTAGTTCTACCTGTATATCGCCGAAAGAGCGGAACTTTAAGGCTTCAACTATAGTTGAAGCCTTAAAGTTCCGGCACGCCTTATCAGCTTTATCACAGCCGCAGCTGTGATAAGGCTGTAATGAGTAATTAACTCTCCTTAACATTTAAAAAGTAAATTATGGGGCTTTACGCGCCAAAACTACGATCTGAGTATGAGGCACACCTAAGTGGGTGATACCGGAATAATTTGGACCACCTGGCATTCCTTAAAGAGACACTAAAGAGAAACCGGAAGTTGAGCTTTAATGGTAGATTATCCTTTCAGAATCACAGTCATACCATTCTTACGGCGAACAGATGTTTACTAAGCAAGAAAATAGTGAAAAACTGAAGGATAGGTGCTGACGCCCCTTCGAATTTCCCGCACTACACGTTCGTGACTTCGGAGATCACAAACACAGGCCGGTCGCGATTGGTCGAGAGCGATTTATCGCTGTTAATAAAACGCAACATGAAATACACCTTAAACGTACATTAACAGCATTTGCCAACTTTTTAAACCGTTTCAATCGAGGAAGTACAAGTTTAGCGCAAAATTAAATAAATAAGAAAAAATGGCATGGCGCTACATTCGGTCGTGATAGTTTCTTAGTTTCGTTTTTGCTCCATGCATCATCGCGCGCGCCTGTTCCGCTCTACGGTGTTTGGATGCGTGTTGCGTGGCTCGAAAAACGCTGACTTCGCGGGAAACAGCCAGAAAATGCCTCGTGTGTGTAGTGTTGAGGGCTGTATAAATGGCCCGAGGCGCTTGATCAGGGGCAGCGGCAATATTGACCCGATTGTGCCCTTTCATGTGGTGCCGCGCGATGAGCCCCGGCTCCCCGGCGTTCGCAATGGCTCAGTGCTCTGCCGATGATAAAACGGCAAAAGCGCCAGAGAAACCGATGGTATGCTCTCTGCATTTCTCGCCCTCGGATTATGTGTATAACCCTGCCCTCGTAAAGTATCTTGGCGTGCCCCAGAGGCCAGTCCTTTCTCGAGCAGCTGTTCCCTCAATGCGGCCTTCATCAAACCCCCTACCGGTGCAACTGCAGCAGCAAACTGGCGCCTCGGTGAGTGCTGAATGCCATTAAATAAAGCCACGAAATAACCATACTGAGTACGTGCGCAACTTTCTACGCTTGTTCTGCCGGGAACATCGTCGCCTGGCGGACCGGACGCTTCGCCTTCCGTCGACGAAAACGATCGAAGCTCTGCTTTCCGCCGGCGCGGCCGGCGGCTCACCGCCATCGCACGCGGAAACACCTACCGCTCGAGCACGCAGGATCATTTCGCGCTCCGTTTCACTGAATATCACTGAAATGCAGTCCTGCTTCCCTGGCGAGCTCTTCGTTGCAAGGTTCAGCGGCAGCAACGGTATCCATCGCGGCGAACGCAAACGCAGCGGCCATGCAGCCATGATGCAGCCAGCGCCTCGGCCGTTTACGCAAGCGGTGACGTATCATGGCGCATTCTGATTCGCTGAGAGCAATGAAATCCGTGACGACACTGTTTCAGCGCCAAATCTGGGATGAGAGAAATTGAGGAAGAGATATCTGGTCTTTGTTTACGAATTTCTCCGCTAATAACTCATATTTTTGCAACCAACAAAAACTCCATGCATTCCTGAAGGTCCCGCTTTTTATTCCAGCTGAACTTAGTGTTTCTCTTCAGTGTTTCACTTGCACCTGAACCTATGTATACGGGTGTTCTCGCAATTCGCCCCATCGTATCTCCTTAATGTCCCTGTACATGGACACTAACTGTCCCGCACGCATTCCACGGACCATGGATGACTGCAATATAATTAGGAATTAAATTTGCCTGTGTAGTACTATATCTCGCACGCGTCAGGATGACGGAGAAACACACGAAAACGCGAGAAATGGCCATTCATAATGTGGAAAAAGCAAGCATTACTTTATCCGTGACATTACATGTATCAACGTTTAATCTGATATAATGGCAAGCTCACAGTATACCTCGCGAGCGCGTCGCCCAAACGTGAGATGCCCATACAAAGGGCATTACGGGGTAACAATTCTCAGAAATAAGGCACTTTCATGCGGTACTCACTTTTTTGTCGGCGAAACGCAGGCATCGATGCAGCAGGATCCGCTTTCCGACTCAAAGAAGTGACGCCGTGTACTCCGAGGGTCAACAAGGGTCGTTGGTTAACGCACTGAACACAAAAAATGGAGAGCATGCTCTGCGAGCGTTCTGAATTAAAAAAAGAAAAAAAAAAAAGCCCGAACCGACATGCCCTTTAACATGCCCGAGCAAGCAGCGCCGCTTCCCGCCGCGAACGATGTGAAAAGGGGAAAGATTCGAAGGGCTGTTTGGGAGAGAGAGGGTGAGCTCACGCAACCAACGCAAAGCCCTCTCTCAAGTGAATTGGTCACGTGATAGTTGGAGGCGTAGAGAGAGAGAAAGAGAGAGAGAGAGCGTGGTTGTGAAGAGAAAGAGGCGCTATGCAGCCAGGGCCGTCGGCCATGGGGGAAGGTAGAAAATGCCAATCTCAACCTCCTTCCACGTCTGCCACTCACGGTGCCGCTCCTTTCGTTTGCACGGAGAAAGGAAACTCCGGAAACGTGCTCGAGCAGTGCGTCCGCTCTGAAATGCACAACTCTTGCTGCGCTAGCTCGGGATCCCTAGGAATGGTGAAATCGATATTGTCCGCAATCGCTACACCGATTTCGATGACGTTTGTTGCATTCAAAATAGATGTAAAATGTATGTGCTGGAAGCAGATGTTGATTTAATGCCGTCACTGTCTATCGAAAGTCTCGAAAATTGAAAAGTATCAAGTTTACAACTCTGCGACATAGCGATACGAAACGTCATCACATTTTTGGAAACTGCACCTAATAACAACACATCTAAAGCAGACAAAACAGATTCAGTACAGCGGTTCTAAAAGATACCGCGCTAATTGTCGAATGGTTTTTTTTTTTTTGCAAATCGCTTGTAAACGTTGTGATAAGTTCACGTGCATTGCAAACTTATTTCTATAGCAAATTTGCCCGCTTTAAGTGCTGCAATCTAGGTAAACACTTGCATAATACCACCTCCCCCCCGCCACGCATCGGCTGTATATGGCTGTACTGAGCTGACCAATCGTACCCAGTCCTGCTAACTGCAATGTCGGTCTTGGTGCAGACGAGTTATTTAAGTTAGCGCTTCTATTTATTGTGAACAATATACCAAGTAATTATAAAAGCAAGGTCATTAAAAACATTTCAAATACGTCACAAATAAACTTTGCAGTATTAAAATTTTTGGAAACGCTTACTATAATATCTTTGTTCCATGTTTTGTGTTCTTTGAATTTCTTTTGGCAATTGATTTTCTTATGCCCCCCTGCTTGGTCTTTCGACCGCAGTATTTTGTAAATAAATAAAATAAAATAAATAATATGTGGTGTACTTCTAAAATCGCCGTGCTCTTGTTGCAAATAATTGGGCAAAATGAACACATCTCGATGAAACGCATGATATGCTGCTCTCCCCCCAAAGTGCGCATGGATACTTATAGCGCCAATTTTAGCTGTAGCTTTTGAGCGTATATAGGTATTTAATTTGAAAGAGCGATGGAATCAACGATTCAGTCTCATAGCTTCGGAGTACACGACGGTGAAAAGCGTAATAAATTTGGAATTGCTCAACTTGCGATACTATTGTTTTTTACTACTTGATTGAACAGTTGACAGCGCAATTGAGATACAGCTGAATGTGCAGATTTCGGTAGAAGCTAGAAACTGCCAAATAACGCGCTGGCGTGAAGGTTGAATCAGCACCGTGAGCAAAACGCCGATTGTGACAGCCTGTGGAAGACCGCCCAAAATCTTCTGCCCCCCCCCCCCCCCCCAAAAAAAAAAAAAATCATTGCACTCACCTATCCATTTATCCAACTAAGTTAAGGACCACACAAAGAGCGATGGAACGAAAAATGTAAGGCCTAACGTTAAGAGACAGGAAGAGAGCGGTGTGGATCAGAGCAAACGGAGATAGCCGATATTCTAGTTGACATTAAGAGGAACAAATGGAGCTGGGCAGGCCATGTAATGCGCAGTATGGATATCCGGTGGAGCATTAGAGTTACAGAATGGATACCAAGAGAAGGGAAGCGCAGTCGAGGACGGCAGAAAACTAGGTGGGGTGATGAAGTTAGAAAATTTGGAGGCGCAAATTGGAATCAGCTAGCGCAAGACAGGGGTAATTGGAAATTGCAGGGAGAGGCCTTGGAAATGCATGCAAAAGAGGCGGCAAATGCACGCAGAATTGCCGCGCGACTGGCCGCTCGAGGCGGTTTCCGTGTGTTTGCGGGCATCTTTCACGCTCGGAAAAACCCATTTATGTAGCACGTATTGAGCAACAGAAAGGTGTATCGGGAGTTTTTCATGTTGCTCTACAATTTTCTCATTGACACTTTGATAATTAGGACAGTACTTCTTGAGTTGGATAATTAATTACAATTAACAAATTAAATCTCAGTAACGAAGAAATTACTGGCGGCTACTCCACTGCACTGGAAACAATACGCACTAGGTTTGCTTCGCGTAACGTCGGTCCTCTTTATTAAAATCGTGCTGCGTGATAGTTGGGACACCCGGCATATATATATATATATATATATATATAAACAAGAAGAAAGGGAACCGAGGGGCCCAATTTTTATTAATCATATCATAAGAAGCCAACAAACAGTAACACCAAGGACAACATAGCGGAAATTACTTATACTTACTAATTGAATTAAAGAAATGATAAATTAATGAAAATGAAAATGAATGAAAAAACAATTGGCCGCAGGTGGGGAACGAACCACCATTGAGCTACCGTGTATCCGTTTTCATTAATTTATCATTTCTTTCATTCAATTAGTAAGTACAAGTAATTTCCGCTATGTTGTACTTGGTGTCACTGTTTGTTGGCTTCTTATGATTATATATATATATATATATATATATATATATATATATATATATATATATATATATATCTATATAATTCAAATTATAACGTGGGAAGATTGAGGAAGCTGTAAAATATGGGCGCCGCATGAAATCAGTGAGAAGAAAACTTGGCATAGGACAAGGTAAGATGTATGCCCTGAAAGATAAGCAGGGTAATATCATAAGCAATTTTGATGACATAGTAAAAGCAGCGCAAGAATTCTATACTGAGCTGTACAGTACCCAGAGCAGCCAAGCTACTTGCATTCGAAGTAGGGATGAACAGGATACAGAGGCTCCTTCCATAAGTAGCGATCAAGTTAGAAGGGCTTGGCAAGACATGACCAGTGGAAAAGCTCCTGGAGAAGATGGAATAACCGTCGATATAATCAAAGATGGAGAAGATATCATGCTTGAAAAGCTTCGTCGAAGAGATAAAGAAATGCTTTGGCGATTCGCTTTCAAAAAATAAAAATTGGCTGAGCAGACACTTTCACGACGAGCGCAGTTACCGGGAGAGACGTGTACCACCTATATTGAAGAAATCCTGAAGCTTTGCGGAATTGTGAACGCAAACATGTCGGACGAGGACAAGGTCGGACACCTACTCAAAGGAATTGCCGAAGATGTGTACAGACATGCTACCGAAAGGCGTCATCCAGGAGTCCAATAGTCCCTGGGCGGCTCCAGTCATATTGGTCAAGAAGAAAGACGATTCGTGGCGATTCTGCGTCGACTACAGACGCCTAAACGCAGTAACGAAGAAGGATGTGTACCCTCTGCCACGTATAGATGACGCCATTGACTGTTTACATTCTGCCTCGTACTTCTCTGTCGATTTGCGCTCAGGCTACTGGCAAATACCGATGCACCCGCCAGACAAGGAGAAGACTGCCTTCGTAACGCCGGATGGACTCTTCGAGTTTAACGTAATGCCTTTCGGTTTGTGTAATGCTCCGGCGACATTCGAGCGATTCATGGACACCATCCTGCGGGGACTTCGATGGGAAATCTGTATGTGTTACCTGGACGACGTTGTCATTTACGGCAAGACATTTCACGAGCACAACCAACGACTCGAAGTTGTGCTTGAGTGCATACGGCGGGCTGAACTGATACTAAACTCCAAAAAGTGCCACTTTGGCGAACGTCAAACGCTTGTTTTGGGTTTCCTCGTCGACAAAGAAGGCATCCGCCCAGACCCTCAGAAGCTTGCGGCCGTTCGTGGCTTCAACCAGCCGAAGACGGTGTAAGACCTTCGCAGCTTCCTGGGACTATGTTCATACTTTCGCCGTTTCATTAAGAACTTTGCACGCCTAGCTCACCCGCTCACGTCACTCCTTCACAAGGACTCAACGTTTAGATGGACTACTGAATGTGAGTCTGCATTCCGTCAACTAAAATTTCTGCTCACCTCAGCTCCAATTTTGCGCCACTTTGACCCAGAGGCCCCAACTGAGCTTCACACCGATGCTAGTGGTCTGGGTGTTGGAGCTGTACTCGTACAGATACATAGCGGACGCCAACAAGTCATCGCCTACGCAAGCCGTACTCTTACCAAGGGTGAGCGGAATTACACCGTAACAGAACTGGAATGCCTCGCGGTAGTCTTCGCCACCTACAACTTTCGACCATACTTGTACGGCCGCCACTTCACGATAGTGACAGACCACCATTCTCTTTGCTGGTTGGTTGGACTACGCGATTCATCTAGCCGATTAGCTCGGTGGTCATTACGGCTTCAAGAATACGACTTTTCTATCACTTGCAAGAGTGGTCGCTATCACACCGATGCTGACTGTTTATCTCGCCTTCCGTCAGCAAGCACGCGAGATACCGACGATGACTTAGATGAATACCTCCTTGCCATCTCCCCGAGTTCCCCAATGCCACCGCCTTCAAGCGTGAGAAACAGCATGACCCTTCTATTCGAGCTATTCTTGACGCCACTCGGTCACCTGCACGTGGCTCACCTTTCATTATTTTTGAAGATTTATTGTATAAGAAGAGTTATTCTGCTGAAGGCGCTCTACTTCTGCTCGTGGTTCCCCAGACGTTGAGGCCTATGATACTTCACGCCACGCACGATGACATCACGTCAGGCCACCTTGGCTTTGCTCGGACACTTCACCGACGGCGCCAGCGTTTCTATTGGCCCAAGCTCTGGAAGACGGTAAAGCAGTGCGTTTCCAGCTGTGCCATTTGCCAACGCCATAAGCAGCCAACGACGCCTCCTGCGGGTGCCTTGCAGCCAGTTAAATCACCGACCGTGCCATTTGAAAAAGTTGGTGTCGACTTGCTAGGTCCCTTCCCCAAGTCTACTTCAGGTCATCCCTGGATTATTGTGTGTGTGGACTATTTGACCCGGTACACTGAGACGGCGGCGCTCGCTTCGGCTACAGCAGCAGATGTTTCATCGTTCCTGCTGCACTCCGTCATTCTCCGCCATGGTGCTCCACGCGTTGTGATTAGTGATCGTGGACGGCAGTTTACGGAAGACGTTGTTGAAGAACTGCTACGTCTTTTTCGTTCTTGAAGTTTGAAGATACTTATTGCAGATACAAAAGTATAGATATTTAGTACAGAAAAAGGTCCCATAGTGTAAACACTGTAGGGGGACCTTTTATAATGTTAAAAAAACACAAATACTACTTAACAGCAGAAAAGCAGCGAAATATAAAAATAAAAAAAATACAAATGCAAATGCAAATACACATTGAGGCGAAACAGTAGTACAATTGAAAATATAAAACGATAGGGATAAGGCATAAGCTGAAGTAGAAAACGAAGCAAACAGTATTCAAAACGACAGATTGGAATTTGAGTTTAAAGGTGCTATAGGTTAAACATGAAATTGCGAAGCTGATGTTTGAATGACGATATAGAAAAGGCACACTTAATGTTATAAGGCAAAGAATTCCAAAGTTTGATTAAAACAAATGCTAGTCTTTGAGAACCATAGTTAGTTCGTACCTTGGGGAGTATAAAATTGTTATTGGAGGCAAAGCGCGTAATATTTGAATTAGGAAGGTGTTGGATAAGAACAAATTTCAGAAGACTAGGGTCTTTAACTGCTTGATAAGCAAATGTGCAGACATTAAGTTTGATTAGATTGTCAATATTCAGTATGTGCAGTTCCCGGTACAGATCAGTAGCATGCGAACGTCGGTTGCTCCAGGTGAGAATGCGAATGGCTTGATTCTGTACATGTTGGAGGGAAGAAAGATGGCAATGATATGTTTGACCCCAGGAAGAAATACAATAGTTTAGATGACTGTGAATGAATGCATAATATAAGGTGATCAAAGTAGTCAAGTCAAAGTAACATCTAGCTTTTAGTAATACCCTAATACCGTAGGAAGTTTTCCTCTGCAGCTAATTAATATGCAAATTAAATTTTAAGCGGGGATCAAGCTTGATGCCAAGGAAGGAACAATGATCTGATAGATGAATTAGATGTTTGTTTATAAAGAGGGGCATGACTTGCGCGTTATTTATCGACCTGGAATTAAAGATTAAAAACTTACTTTTGGAGGGATGTATCAAGAGCTTGTTTTTAGCACACCATGCACTAACGTTAATAAGTTCTGCATTAAGGGTTGTTGTAAGGCTGCTTAGAGAATTACTCGAACATAAGAGAGTCGTGTCGTCAACATATAAGATGCATTCTGATAGTGTGGTTAGACACTGTGGAAGGTCATTAATGTATAGTAGAAATAAAAGCGGACCCAGAATTGAGCCTTGCGGAACGCCGATGTTAATTATTTTTTTTAGTGGAATAGATGCCGGAGATGGATGTTAATTGCTCACGATCACACAAGTAACTGCGGAAAAGATTGAGAGAGTTGCCACTAATGCCATAAGATGCAAGTTTAGAAAAAAGAATGTCATGATTAAGTGTATCAAAGGCTTTCGTAAAATCTAAGAAAACAGAACCAACGAACTTACCATTGTCAATTTCTAGCTTACATTTTTCTGTGAAGTAAATGAGGGCTAGGTTAGTCGAGTATCCTTGTCTAAACCCAAATTGTTTCGCATGAAATAGGTTAAATTTCGTTAGGTAGCTAGACAGGCGAACATGTATTAGTTTTTCAATTACTTTGCTAAAAAAAGGGGAGAATGGATATCGGCCTATAATTACAAATTGAGCATCTGTCCCCTTTTTTGAATACCGGAATAACCTTACTCATCTTTAACTCACGGGGAAATACACCGGTTTCAAAAATTAGATTGATTATGTAGGTGAGCACATCCGCAATATCATCAGCAATCATTTTCACATGGTTAGCTGAAATGTTATCGATACCTGCGCTAGAGGATTTTATACTAGTAATTGTTCTTACCTCCTCTGGGGTAGCAGAAAAAAGAAAAAAAATGAGTGACCACAATGATCAAGTTCGTCACGCGTACTGGATGGAACAGGTATGGGAGAGGAGAAGTAATCACTAAATATGTTACTGTTAATCAGTTTGATATTACTGATCCTTCATGATGAATGTTGGCTATAGGCGGAATAATTGTTTTATTGAGAAAGGAATTGATCAAGCGCCATTGTCTTTTTATGTCTGAACCAGTACAATTAATTTCATTTTGATAATAGCGCTTTTTCGCATCCTTCATTACAGCATTCAGTGTGTTACAATATTGCTTATAACGATCAAGTAGATGCACATTAAATGGTTGTCTTTTTTTAATATAAGTTTTTATATATCTTTTTTACGCAGGCTATTAAGTAGTCCCTTTGTTAACCATGGGTTTCCAGGGGTAGAATAACGTTTATGGCACTGTACACATGTTGCCGATGAAGATACGCGATTGGATATTACAGAGATAAAAGCGGTGTATGCCGATTCAGCACTGTTCATTGATGTGACACAAGAGCAATCAGAATTAGATCAAACTTATTCTTAACAAAGCTTGCGCTATTAATGCGAGGACTGTTCTCAAAAACAAAGTGCAACTGGGAAATGATCTGTAATATTGCTTTGAAGAATGAACGCGGAGGGAGGATGGAGAAGGTTCGAAAGCGCATGGTCAATAAGTGTTCCCAAACCATTATTAGTGCAACGGGTGGGAAGGGAGGCCTTGGAAGCAGCTGACATGCTGAGTTAGATAAGAGGAGGATGCATCAACTAAATTAATGTTAATGTCACCCAAGATGATAACGGACTTTTTTTTTCCCTTTGAAAGAATGTCAAGAATAGTGTCAAGTGCTTCAGAAAAAGCAGGAATTGGTGAATGTGGTGATCGATAAATGGTACCAAAGACAATATTATTATCAATGCCTCTTACGGAGTGGTCAACCTCAATCCACACAGACTCACAATCACAGACGTTTAAGTGAAGATCAAGCGTACGCTTGTATTTAATGTCGGACCGAATAAACATGGCTGAGCCACCATGTTGTAATGAAAAGCGATTGCAATATTCTGCATTGTATGATGGGAAACCATAAAGATTTTTATCGAAATCACTCAACTATGTCTCAGAAACATATAATTGAGAAAGAATTGCGAAGACTGCGTGAATTGAAATGAATCGCTGAATGATGCTTAAGCAAAAAGTAGGATTGGACATCGTTAACGGAAATGTACGACATGTGATCATATCATAATACGAGCAACCGAGGAAAAAAAAAAAAAACGAGAAAACCTGGTCAATTTAACCAAAAATCGCAAGGTCCGAGTCAATCTTTATGCGAAAAAATTTGCTATCAGTAGATTGCCTCGCCTTGATGACGCAGTCATCAGTCCACAAAAAAGCCACTTTATTTCTTTCTTCAGTGGCAAGGCCTTGCTGAATAATTGCTTATTCTGTGGAGTGAGGTGGTCATTGACGAAAACAGCTTTGCCTCGTGCTTTGATGAATCCAATGTAACTAGTGTTCTGGCGTGCTTTTCGGGCTTTGCCTATGAACTCAGTTTTCAAGGCGCGAGAGTGAAATCGGACAAGCAAGTGCTCTGTATCAGAAGCAGACGGAACACGATGAATGACATCAATATCATTAGCAGAAGCAGGACATTCAATTTTAGAGGCAATAGTTTGAAGAATTGTCATGCAGTCTTCACCCTGGGTACACGGAACGCCTTTGATTTCCAGGCTGTTTTTTCGCGAGTACTGTTCCATGTCACCAATTCGTCTTTCCAAAGATTCGTTACGCGCGATTAGGGATTTGTTCATTGCAGTTAGTTCTTCCTTTTCTGTTTTGAGGGATTCAACAGTCCTGCTCAGAAAATCAAGATTGCTTGTTAGTCCCTCTATCTCGTCCTTTAGACCTTTAATGATCAAGGAAGGTTCGGAATCTAGCTTGGATACTAGTTATCGTTATCTTGTCAAGCAGGTTATCAAGTTTGTCTTTGAAAGTACTTTCTAGCTGTTCCACGCGTTTTGACAGTTCAGCGACAGTCGGCATGGTTGATAGACAACACCGGAAGCAGCAGCAGCAGCAGTGGCAATAAATTATAAACTAAATGAATAGCAATATACAGACAGGGAAAATGTGCACGAACCTGTGAAGCCGAGACGGAAGAATCAAGCATGCACGCACTGCTACACCGCAACTGCTGCTGCTGAATGAAGTTGAGTGGTCCGTAGGACGTTTATATAGCCAAGCTGCTGGCGACCAGGCGCAGGCGCAGATCCGAGGGCAGCAGTGAGCTGTCAGAATCACGCCGGGAGCCCGATGACGCACACTGCTGGCGATTAGGCCGGTCACTTGCACGTGCAGGGTCGCGAGTAGGTGCTGAAGAGTAGTTTAGGCAGGCTGATAGCGCAAACCTGTGAAGCCGAGACGGAAGAGTCAAGCATGCACACACTGCTACACCGCCACTGCTGCTGCTGAATCTGATTGTGGATCTGATTACCGGCATTCGACCCCTTACCATCCGCAAACAAACGGACTCACTGAGCGCACAAATCGTACGCTGACCAACATGCTTGCCATGTATGTCTCCACCGATCACAAAAAACTGGGATTCAATCTTGCCATTTGTTACGTACGCTTACAATACTGCCAAGCACGAAGTCACCTGCTATACGCCTTTCTTTCTTCTCTATCCTCGCAACCCCCAATGCTTTATCGACACCATCCTTTCCTGGTCCCCACATGATGACTACTCATTAGGCCAGACTTTATGCCGTGCCGAAGAAGCGCGTCGATTGGCCCCCCTCAGGACTCTCTCCTCTCAAGATCGTGCCAAGACTCGTTATGAGGCTCGACATATGCTCGTAACATATGCTTCTGGGGACTTTGTTTGGCTTTGGACACCTGTGCGGTAAAAGGGGCTTTGCACGAAGTTTCTGTCGCGATACACAGGCCCATACGTCATACTGAAACGACTGAGTGACGTGACCTACGTCATTGCGAGAGTGACTTCGCACAACCGGCGGTCACGTAACACGCGAGTCGTGCACGTCGCCCGACTCAAACTGCACCATCATCGGGCTATGTAACTCGCTCGGAGAACTTCGTGTGCCCCCGGAGAAATTGTCACGTTGCACGGCGCAGCCGAAGGAGAGGAAGTAGCTAGAAGTGTGCGCTAGGAGCTGGCCGCTGCCTGTTGGGCTTGGATGACCGTCCTGTCCCTTGTGCTACGCTAACCATCCATCATTCTTGAAATAAATCCATCCCTTCCATTACAATATATATATATATATATATATATATACAGAAAGGTGCGCACACACACACACACACACACACACACACACACACACACACACACACACACACACACACACACACACACACACACACACACACACACACACACACACACACACACACACACACACACGCGCGCGCGCACACACACGCACACGCACACACACGCACACGCACACGCACGCACACGCACACGCACACGCACACGCACGCACACGCACGCACACGCACACGCACACGCACACGCACACGCACACGCACACGCACACACACACACACACACACACACACACATCTTCGCCACGTTCTTCGCAGTAGGAGCATTAAATGGCACGTGGTGTGTGATCTGCTATCGAGGAAGCCGATCACGTAGCCAAATAACACTCAACACTAACAAAGGAAATGACACTCGGATGGGGCTACGCGCCTCGTGCTTGATCAGACATTTGGCAGCCAGGTCCGATGTGGGAGCTGGTGCGATATACATGCACCCCCCTGACCACAGCTTAGCCTTATCGCAAAATGTATGTGATTATATATATATCTGAGCTGCATGTTGGTGCTTCCAAATTTGTTTCGTGCATTTTTTTATTAAAATGTCTGCTCCACCCGTATACCATGAAGCATGCGAACCTAAGCTACAATAAGGTGCCCACGCCTTCATTTCACTCTATTCCAAGCTGGGGAAATTCTAGCCTACGAAGTAGAAGTCTGAAGTCTAACAGTCTGAGGCAGTATAAATTCAAAGAAGTCTTTCAAATGGTTCCGTTAATCTTTTTATTAGCTTCTAAAGACGTTGGTTGGCTATAGATGGCTAAAAGCGTAAAAAGAAAAAGCGTTTCATACAAATCGTTCAGAATTGCTCGTGTCAATTATAACTGCGATGAACAACGAGTCAAATATTCCGAGTTTGGAACTGCCATACCCCCCCCCCCCCCCCTTTTTTTTTTAACGTTCGTCGTGACGTTAACACTTGCCTGAATTTTCTCTCTGTCTTTTTTCCGAGCCGGCATCCGTTTGTGCGCGTGCGTCGAACAACTTCGCTGAAAAAAAAAAGAATTCTACAGTCTCACGTGCCAAAACTCCGACCTGATTATGAGGCACGCCGTCGTGTGGGACTCCCTATTAATTTTGACATATGGCACGTTAAAGGTCCATGCGTTAAAGGCAACAACAACAACAACGTCCACCATCCAACAACAACAATTCTGCCCCATCGGAATGCGGCAGTCGCGGCCGGCATCGAACCCGACAGGGACTATGATAATTCCATCTAGAATAATACGTTCGAAATATCCACCATTTTTATGCAACGTTGCCGTTCTGTGGCAGAACGAAGGCCACTTTGCTGCCCCCAGGCAGTCAGCAATCATTTAACCCGTAATTTTATTAGCAAGGTTCACCAACTTGTAAACCATAATCGTACTTATAAAGCAGCTGTGCAAAGTTGACACATACACAGGGACGAAAACAGCACAGACGAAGCGCAAAGTTCCGCTTCGTCTGTGCTGTTTTCGTCCGTATGTATGTTTCAACTTTGCAGTGCTCCTTTACAAGTAGAAGCACGATATTCCAACTAGCCCCAACGCAAGCCTTAATGATTGCAAACCATCTTCCCAGTGCAAGTTGTCTTCGCTGTAGAGGCCAAACTACTCGTCCACTTCTCTTGCATCTCTTCCATGCTTCTTACTGATCTTTTTGAATTTCGCGCTTTACCTAGCCAGCAGTCTTTAAAGCAACGCCTAATTTGTTTATTCTATACGTGCTTTCGTGTACGTCCTGCACATTTACACACCGCATGCTTTGCCTTCGGTTCTTTTCATTTCAGCGCCCACTCATAGGTGCGCGTTAAACAAAGCAGCAGCGCTTTCTATAGATTCACCCCACCGCCTGCTGGCTTTTAATAGATATGCTACTCTTCATGAACGCCTGCAGCCTGAATTGCTTTCCAGATAAACTACCACCGAATTTGCCAGCGGAACGGGGAGTGTAGTCGCGCAGTGCAGCTCAGGAGACAAAGAGCGTTACAAGCTCCGTTGGCAAGGTTGCGGATACGATTCTAAAAGTTCAAACCAGGGTCTCTATGCTGAGAGGAGGAGGAGGAGGAACAAACTTTTATTTAAACCAGCAGTTTAGCTGGCTGGGCCTAGGCCTCCCACGTGGGGACATCGAGGTCTTGCCTCTTCGCCGCCTCACAGGCTTGCTGGGTAGCCCAGAGTTGGTCGTCGAGTTGGGAGCTGCGCAGGGCGGCGTGCCATCTCGACGAGAGGGTCACGGTATTATTTGTCGGGTATTGGTTTTTACATTCCCATAGCATGTGGGGAAGCGATGCTGCCTCAGTCTTACAGATCTTGCAAATGTTACTAGGGTAGGTGTCCGGGTAGATCCTGTGGTAACGTGTTAGTGAGGGGTACGTGTTTGTCTGTAACAGGCGAAGGGTGGTTGCCTGTGCTCTGTTTAGCTTGTGATGAGGGATGGGGAAGGTTCTTCTGTTAAGATAGAATGATTTCGTGAGGTCGTTGTAGCTGGTGAGGCGATCGCGTTCCGCGAGTGCACCTGCGCTGTCTCCGGCACGGTTGACAAGGCCTCGTGCTACGGAGTGAGCAACCTCGTTGAGGTTGGTGAGGTGCGGATGTACGTCGCCAGCGTGCGCTGGGAACCAGACGAGAGTGATTTGCTTCTCAAGTGAGTGAGGGGCTTGGTTTAGGATGCGTAGCGCTTGTTTTGAAATACGACCTTTGATGTAGTTGCTGATTGCCGTGCGGGAATCGCTCACGATGGTATGGCAGTCCGGATCAAGGGTGGCCAGGGCGATGGCCACTTCCTCGGCCGTCTCGGCGTTTTGGGTTACGATGCTGGCGGCATGTTTGAGCGAGCCGCTTACTGTGGTAGCCGCGGCGAAGCGGTGCCCGTCTTGATATTCAGCTGCGTCGACGAAG
The DNA here is from genome assembly GCF_013339745.2 of Dermacentor silvarum. Lineage (NCBI taxonomy): Eukaryota > Metazoa > Arthropoda > Arachnida > Ixodida > Ixodidae > Dermacentor > Dermacentor silvarum. The sequence continues at coordinate 21,942,814 of NC_051154.1, forward strand.
GTGACGCCCGTGGTGTCGCCATAGGCTTTAATGAGGGAGGCAGCCCTTGCCTTTCGACGTTCTTTATTGTAGTCCGGATGCATGTTTTTGGGAATAGGGTCGGCATGTAGCCAAGTCTGTACGTCGCGTGGAATTGGGTTTTTCTCTCCATGTTGACGGTGGTAGGTGATGCCGAGTTTAGTTAGAATGTGCCGGCCCGTTTCTGTGAGGGTGAGACGCTCCAGATGAGACCGACGCTGTGCTTCGATTAATTCGTCTAGGGTGTTATGGAGTCCCAATTGGAGTAAAAATTCAGTGCTGGTATTGTTTGGCAGTCCTAAGGCTAGCTTGTAGGCGCCGCGTATAATGATGTCCAATTTAGTCTTTTCAGCTTTGTACCAATTATGGAAGGCGGCGACGTATGTGATGTGACAGATGACGAACGACTGAACAAGGCGAATGACACTTTCTTCCTTCATGCCCTGTCGCCGGTTGGTCACCCGTTTCAGCAGCCGCGATGTATTGGCCGTCTGTCGGAGGATCTTGGATATAGCCGTTGAATTTGCGCCGTTGGCTTCGATGGTCATGCCGAGAACCCGGATAGTGGAGACCACGGGTATGGTTCCACCACCCCTCATGTGGAGTTGGATTTCATCGTAGCGGCGTTTATGCGTAGATCGTAGTGGTGGGCGTCCACGGAGCGTGGGGCGGTATAAGAGGAGCTCTGACTTGTCGGGGGAACATCGGAGTCCCGTGCCTTCGAGATAATTTTCGACGGCATCGATGGCGTCTTGCAGAGCGGTTTCAATTTGTCCATCGCTGCCCGTAGTGGTCCAGATGGTAATGTCGTCGGCATAGATGGTGTGTTCTATGCCGTCGAGCTTCTGTAGTTCCTGTGCTAATCCGAGCATGACCAAATTGAACAGCATTGGGGAAATGACAGAGCCTTGTGGGGTTCCCGCGCATCCGAGAGTGAATTTCTCCGATTGAATATCTCCAACCGAGAGGAACGCCCTTCGGTTGGATAGAAAGTCTCGTACGTAGTTGTAGGTGCGCTCGCCGAGGTTTAGTAGGGAGATGCGTTCGAGGATAGTAGAGTGCGCGACACTATCGAAGGCGCGCTCGATATCGAGGCCCAAGATCGCCTTCGTGTGTCGGGATTTGTCGTCGAGGATTTGATGCTTGAGTTGGAGCATGGCGTCCTGGGCTGAGAGATGAGCTCTAAAGCCGATGATTGAGTACGGGTATGCGGACGTATCTTCGAGGTGAGAGTTTATGCGGGTAAGGAGTGCATGCTCCATAACCTTGCCGACGCACGAGGTTAACGAGATGGGGCGGAGATTGGCAAGGCTAGATGGCTTGCCAGGTTTTGGAATCAAAATTACCTTGGCCGTTTTCCATGATGAGGGAATGGACCCTTGCCGCCAGCAGTCGTTTATGTACTCGGTGAGTTGTTCCACCGAGGGGTCGTCTAGGTTTCTCAGAGCTTTGTTGGTGACGCCGTCCGGACCTGGGGCTGAACGGCTGTTCAATTTGCGCAGAGCAGCGTGTACCTCGGCCACGCTGAAGTCCTCATCGAGGGCTGAGTTCGAGGACCCCGTGTACGGGCCGTGAGGCTTTGCTGGCCCGGAGGGGATGTACTTTTGGCATAAGGTATTTGTGACGTGGTCCTGGCCGTGCGTCTTGGTTTCTGTGAATAGGAGTTTGGTAAGACGATCCTGCTGTTGTGAACGGGTGCTGGTATTGTCGAGAAGATGTTTTAGGATTTTCCACGAGCGGGAGTGGTGGAGTTGCCCGTCTAAAGAATTGCAAAGTTCCGCCCATTGTTGTTGATTAAGGACTCGGCAGTGTTCTTTTATATTCTCGTTAAGTAGTGCAACCTTTTTCCTGAGTCGTTTGTTGAGTCGTTGACCCTTCCACCGAGAGAGGATGGACGTTTTGGCTTCAATGAGGTGGGCAAGCCGACTATCCATACGTTCAGTCGGGGCATCGGTTTTGATAGTGCGAGTAGCCAATTGGGTATCTGATAAAAGGTCGCGCGACCAAGATTCTATATCGGTGATCGGGGTGTCTGTAGTTTCGGCTGTGCGATGTTTGCGGAAGGCGTCCCAGTCCACCCACGTGAACTCCCTCGTTCTCGTAGATACAGCTGTGAGGTGCGGGAGAGTAATTTCAATGATCGAATGATCGCTGCCGAGGTCATATTCAGTATTGCGCCATTGAGCGTTCACTACATTTTTGGTGAACGTGAGGTCGGGCGTCGTGTCTCGCGCAGTGGAGGTGCCGAGGCGTGTGGGGAACGTCGGGTCTATGATGAGAGTGAAGCCGAGTGTTCCGAGTGAGCCGAGTGTTCTCTATGCTGAGAACATTATTTTTTTTTGCAACCATATATATACAGGGTGTCGACATTTTTTTTATTTATGCGCTGAGACCTACGTGAAGACCGCCTCTACAGTAGAGTTATGCGGAGAGGGGGGTGAGATGATAATTAAATTGAATAATTAACTTTTTACTGGCTGCAGTAAGCAGGCACGTTTGTATTGAAAAGTTAGAGGCAGTCGTGTTTCTACAGAGTTCCACTTGGCAGCATTCTTCTAGTGTATCAGTGCTTTGAGATATCGAACTGCGAAGCTAAATTGCCGTTCGCATGATTACGCATGCAAGACAGGGAAGAACGGCGCATTGTGTATGAACTCTTGAATGAGCTCCCATATCGGACCTGTATGAACTATTCCCTAGCGTGGCGATTTAAAGCAGTCTGTAGGCCATATGTTAACAAAGTTGACAGGTTGTTCGATATATTAACTGATGTAGTACACAATATTGCTAGATGCATATTGCGTATTTCTTTTGGACGATGCGCGCTAGCGCCCCGACGAGGAAGACGAACGGCTCCTTGGTCTTGAGCTTGTTCAATTGTTCATTACTTGTAGTTTCTTGAAATATTATGCAGAATTTCAGGTACCCAATTCTTTGCCAATCCCCCAGGGGGAGTGAACCATATATTAGGCACATCATCATCATCATCATCATCATCATCATCATCATCATCATCATCATCATCATCATCTCGAACAGTCGGCTGAACTGACCGGGGCTGCGGTTGATTTATAAATATAAATTGCAAATAGACTTAAGGCACGTTCCACTCTGATCGACTGTCCTGCCGGTACCCTTTGCCTCGGATTAATTGCGCTTATTATTAGGCGAATAACCCAACTTTCCCCAAGCAGCTGCAGCTCCATAGAAAGTACCAGCTTATTACCCAATTGGCTTACTCAGATTCTATACTATTCATTATTTCTATTCAGAGTTACCTATTAAGTATTAAAGTTCTGGTTCACTTCAAAGTGACGGTCACAAAGGCATAACACGAAGAACGCGAAGAACGCACATGCACAGTTAGATTTTTTTGTTAGATTCTACCGGCTGCTAGCATATAAGCGAGATGGAAGCGATGTCTCATCACGCCGCTGATGCGACCGATGGTGTACCACGTTCCGCTGAAAAAAAGACGATCACTATAGGGTGCAGTTATTGTCGACACAGTGAGTGAAGAGTGAAACAAGCCGACCTTGCACGTATGTACGACTTGTATTTACATATTTTACAAGAGCGTCGGTGTAGCCGGCACTCGAATGCCGTGGTGCTACGCGGCCATGGAGCTCGCGCCGCGCGATGCGTGTCACCGGGGTCGTCTTTGGCCGCTCCCCAACCAGACTTCTGGAGTCTGGTTGGTTACGGATTTGAGGGCTGCTAAAAGCGGCCGCCGCGTCGTCCGTGGGCACCAGCGTCATGTTGTCCACGGTGACGTTGTCGCTGCAGCGTTTCCCGTGCTCTCATGGCTCCGGGACGGCATCGAAAGCCGGTCCTGCACGGGAGGCACCAGGATGCAGCCGTCAGAATAGCCGGACCGCATACGGTGGTCGTTGGGGTGGCGTAGTCGCAGTCGAGGGCTTCCTGGGCCACTCTCGGCGTCCGGAGGACTGGTGAGTTGCAGGCCAGTTGAAGGGACGACACCGGCCCTCCTCGGCGAACCGGCGATCGGCAAGGCCTCCCGTCAGCTCTGCACGACGTCCTTGCCTGGTCTGTGGCCCTCTCGACGCGAGCCGACGCGCCGATGTTCTGTGTCATGCTTTGAGACTGACCTGCCGCAGGCATGCTGCAGCTTGCTTCTGGTTCCGATTCTTCAGCCGCTTGATCGCATGGTCCCGCACACTGGCTGGCAGCGCGTGATGATGATGATGATGATGATGATGATGATGATGGTGATGATGATGATGATGACCTTATCATCTTTGGCGTATACCCACTCACGGGGATCGGCCAAGAGTCGGGCAGATTTTATATACGTGCTATGTGAATAAATTTAGCAAATGTCTAATTTTGGTAAATATAATAAAGCGAATAAATTCTAATACGATTCAGTGGAGAATAAATATATAAAAAGTAGGCATACTAGTACAAGAGGCAATAAGGTAATGATAAATGGATTAATATGATGAACAATGGAACCGGTTTGATTCAACAATGAATTTCTCTATGGCGATGCATACATTCCTGTGTGAGTGTCCAAACACAGAAGCTCCGTAAGACAGCAGTTCCGGAGAGTTCAATGGCAGGCCGAGCTGTCGCATTGCAATTTGCAATGTTCTTTTTCTTAGGGAGGAGAAACGCCGGCAGTCCAGTAAGTAATGGTCGATCGTTTCGAATTCGTTACAAAAATGGCACAATGAGGAGATCGCCAGACCAGATCGGTGCATGTAGAAATTTAGGCGGGTGACTCGACATCGCAGTCTTGTTAATGCCACTTCTGTTCATCTGGATTTGCAAAAGTTCCTGCTCCAAGGGAATTGTAAGTGGTGCCGTTCAGTGGATGATGTTAGATCTGATTTTGATGCCATAAGGGTGTATTTTCTAAACATGGCAGACGTTATGAAACCCGTCGTTGGAATAACGGAACACACAGGGCCTGTAATAGAAGCCTTTGCCAGGCTATCTGCCGCTTCATTCATAAATATGCCTTTGTGACCAGGTACCCATACTAATCGCAAATTCCGCAAATGACTTGGAACCAATGAGTGCAAATTTTTTACTATATGCGACTCGCCAGGAGCAGTAAGTGAGGTGCACAAGGATAGAGAGTCTGTTAATACTACCGCGGTTGTTGTGGGAGGCTGTAGCTTACGCAAAGCTAAGACAACAGCTAAGAATTCCGCTAGGAATATTGGAGTATAGTCGGGCAGTCGAACAGAAAAAGACCAATCTAATGCAGATGAAAAAATTCCAACGGCCGGCCTTTTCCTCGCTCTGCGAAGCATCTGTAGCTATAATTACGTTTGTTTGGAGCTTGTCCAAGTGATCTTGGAGTAAGCCGTTAAGAATATGCGAGGGAAGTTGCTTCGCATGGTTGGGGTATATGTTATCATAAGTAATAACCAATGAATTTTGGATACTGCTTACCGTGATTATATCATTTAATCGTACATTTAACGGACTTAATAACGATTCTGTTTTATTATTCTGTGGCGTGTGAAACCGAGGCCACGAGACTCCAAAAAATAAAGCGGGTTGACTAATAAATATCGACTGGGATCTTCTTATTGGTGATTCATAGAGCCTTATGAATGTTTGAACAGTGAGTATTTTAAATCTCATTTCTAGGGAAAGAGGTCGTGATCCCTTGTAGAGCACGGCGTTTTCTACAAACTTTGGCAGCCCCAGACATAAACGAAGTGCTTCCCTTTCCAGCAGAAGTTGTGGACGTAGTTTACAAGCAGGAGAGCCAGAGAATAACACACAGCCGAACTCTAGTATTGGCCGGATATGCATGCGGTAAATCATTATAAGTGTGTCTCTGCGCATGCCCATCGATTATTGCTAATACTTTTCAATATCCCCATTGCACGGGAAGCTTTTGAGGTTATATTTTCAATATGTAGACGCCAGTTATGGTTTCCATCATAAACAATTCCTAGGTATCTGACTTTTTCCACTTGTGGAATAGTGAAATGGCGGTACGAAAGGGATATCATAAATGGGTCTTGTACCGGAAAGACAAGAACAGCACTGTTATTTACATTAAGAGACAAGTGAATACTATCCAGCCAAGCTTCCAACTCCCATAAGTATTCCTGTAAGTACTCGTACAGTGACTGAATATCATTTGCCGAAGAAAAAACGCTATATCATCCGCGTAAACGTACGTGCATATATTCTGATGACAACGAATGGAGCTTAGCAAGATATTAAACAAAAGCGGAGATGACACTGAGCCTTGTGGAACCCCGCGTGTTTGTCTGAATTTTCCTGATGCAATTACACTTTGCGCGTGAAGTGCGGCCGTCGCGTCGAGTCTTCGTTTTCGCTGTTCTTTATCCTGGTCACTGCTGACATCTAGGATAGCCAAGTAATACGAACGCTGAGAATGTCTGTTCTTGTGAGATATCGCAACTCTGAGCGTTCATAACGAGAGGCTGTAGCGTTAAAGCTATCTAAGTACACGGGTGTTTTCGCATTTCGCCCCCATCGAAATGCGGCCGCCGTGGTTAAAGCTATTTGAATACACAGAATGCGTCATATGCATGGGTGTCCCAAATGTCATGCACCAAGATTAAAAAAACAAGCATTTGCCTTACTAGAAGAAAACCTAGTACTTATTGTCTCCAGTGCATTGGAGTAGCCACCAGTAATTTTTTAGTTACTGAGATTTAATTAGGTAATTGTAATTAACTATCTAACTGAGAAGTACAGCCATAATTATGAAAGTGTCAATGAGAAAATTGCAGAGGGATATGAAAAACTCCCGATGTAGCTTTCTGCTACTCAATACGCACTACATAAAGGTGTTTTTCCGAGCTTGAAAGAAACCAGCGAATAGGCGCAAAGTACCTCGAACGGCCCTATACGCAGTTCCCATACAAGATGGTGGCGTTAAGAGAAAAGATGACGTGAGATGACGCGCTACTACTATCAACACGACAACGATTGCGGGAAAACTGGATAACATTAAGTTCAATGTAAGGTACGGTGGGTTCCTGATATATCTGAAAAATAACCACATGCAAATTTGTCACGTGGACAACTAACGCAGGCCGTGCAGAAGTAGAGCCGCATTAAAGCGCACCGTAGGGTCTAGGTGACACTACGGAAGCGGTCACACGTCAAATGAACACTTACTTCTCTGGCCGCCGCGGTAGCTTTGCGGCTATGGCATTTTCATTTCGTCGGGGATGAAAAAAAAAAAAAAAAAAAAAAAAACGCTCGTGCAGTTGACCCCGGTGTCGAAATTCACCCGGAGTCCGCCACTACGGCATGCCTCATGATCCGATTGTGCTTGTGGTTTGGGCACGCACAGCCCCATAGTTCAATTATAGTTTAACAATTCTGCGACGATGCGATGTGCCCAGTGAGGCAACGAATATACTCAACCCTCTCAGAGGTTATGAAGTATGGCGCAGAACAACGCCTGCAGCAAACTCCTCCCTTTGTGTGTTCTGTGTACTACTCAGACAAACAGCAGTCCTGCACGCAAGATAACGTTTAACATCAACTCATCACTTTCGTGTAGAACTAAACGTAAAGAAGCTTCATTAAACATTCGCCGTCAGCATCACCGCTAATTATCGTCAATCAAAGAAAAAGCCCAGAAAGCTTCGCTGACATTGATTCCCACATTGCGTGGCATCTGCATAATGTTTTGACACTATAGAGGGGCACATTCCCAGCAGAAGTTTCGTAGTTACCGAAGTTGGCGCCAAAGATGCTCATTCAAGAGCGGCACACACCTACTGGCACAAACCCAGTGAATCAAGTTGGTATCAAAGAGGTTCATTTGGTTCTGGGGTTTTACGTGTCAAAACCACGATTTGATTATGACGCACGCCGTAGTGGGGGACTCCGGAATAACTTTGGCCACAAGGGGACATTTAACGTGCACGGGACACGGGCGTTTCTGCATTTCGTCCCCATCGAATTGCCGCCGCAGCCGCCGGGATTTGATCCCACGACCTCGTGCTAAGCAACGCAACACCACAGCCGCTAAGCAACTGCCGCGGCTCAAAGAGGTTCATTGAAGAGAAACACATAGCGCGTGGCACATACACTGCGCGCCAAGTCTGCGTCAAAGGGGATCTTCGCACAGCCGTACATTCACGCGTCTAGAGTGAACCGTGTCGGCGCGAAAGAGGTTCGTTGAAGAACGGCAGGTAGGTGCACAGTGCCACATCCACAGTGACACAAGTTGGTGCGACGGTTGGTTTCCTGTTCCCGTAGCACAACAGCCCAGCGCGCAGCTCCTTCGACCATGGACTACCCGGAGACCAGGGTTTGCGGGAACACGGTTAGAGACTTAGATGGATAGAAAGCTAGCCCCAGGAAAGTGCGTGAAGTGCCGTAACAATGCTAATCTTAATAAAACAAAAATATAGAATTTGTTGGTGGGCGGAATCGAAACCGCTCTAGGCGGACTCATCAGCGCAGCAACCGCTTGCTTTAGCACGCTGTATTTGTGATGTGTTATTTTCCCTTTCGTGGTATTTGTTACGGTGCACACAGTGTTATGAAGAAACATCACCTCATAAACAAACTATTGGTACTCATACAATTTGTGCGGGTGCGATGAGACTCTAGAGCACCTTCTGTGTCATTTCCCATCTTTTGACGCTCAACTGACGTACTCTAAAGGTCAATTCAGCCTATTTGGTAATAGAGTGCTCTCTGAATAAATATCCTGGGACCATGGCCTTATGCATTCTTGCATGCGAAAGGCCACAAATGCCCTTCTACACTTCTTGAAGACGACTGGACTCTATGAACATTTGTGACAGTGGACATTCCCCTGCTACTGACTCGGTGAATGAATGACCCATTATTATTTTTCTTCTTGCTCCTTCTTATCTATCCTTCCCCTTTCCCTCTCCCCAAGCGTAGGGTAGCAAACCGGGCACGTCCTCCATCTCCTCCTCCTCATCATTGAGGCACAAGAGCGGAGCCCGCCCGCTCTCGCGCCTCATTGATGATGAGGAGATGATGATGATGATTTATTAGTATCGGTTTCGAATCAGAGTGGTTATACAAACCGTCACCTAGCCTGCTTGAGGTAATCAACGAGAGGTTCAGCTCCGCGTTTGTCAGTGTTCAATGCACCGGCGCACCCCGCATATCGGTGGCCACGCGCAAAATTTAACAGCATTTCAGTTTTCTAATGAAAATTGCAAATGGTCAAGAGGGACACCGTTTATTTTTTGATGGGAAACACAGATGACTGAAGTTAGGAGAGGAGGTTAGAGGGTATTTTGGGAAATTTTGAGATACGGAGAAATTTAGGCACCTAGCCGTGCTTACATAATCCAAAGTTGGAAGAACAGAGATGGCAGGAATATTGCGGATGTTTGTTCAAGATAATCTGCCATTTCATTCAATTACAAAGAATGGTGGCCCGGTACCGAAATCAAATGAACTTCCCGTAAGGGCGAACGATCCGTCGAACCAAATTCTCGCAGGATTCTCGAATTTCAGGAAGCAGGAAGTGCTGTGCGCACAGCAAGCGAGTCAGTCGCCGTAACTGCTAATGAGGCATTTTGGGGAAGTTTTCGGAATGCTAATTTAAGCGCCAGTAATCCTGCCGCAAATGTGCGCGTGAAGTGGGGAAAGCGAAAAGAGTAAGGCCATTGAAGAGATTCAGAGAAGATTCCCATTCCTGCCTTCTCATTGCACAGAGAAGCGTGAATAGCTATTATATGACGTCAGTAGTTGGCTGGCTTAGGTTGACTTGTCATATAATTTTTAGCAGGCAATGATTTAGCATGATTTGGAAAGATGCCCACGAGCTCAATTTTGAGGTATGGTAAGCCATCGTTCAAAGGAGTAAACTTGACGTATGCACATGTCCAAGAATTGTAGCTGTGCTTGCGCAAATAATACCTGAGGGCTGCGTAAAAACTGTGCGTCAAAAAACGCCGACGATTCAGTGATAAGTACATATTTTGCAGGTCATTTTAAAAAACGATAACATTTTAGAAAAGGCCTGAACCGTACGGATACGAAATCGACAATCTCGGGTGGATATAATTGCTTTCTGGTACCACACAGTGTTGGCAGAGAATATAGGTAGCCGATGGCATAAGCGCAGATCTTCTCGTCGTAAAAGCACGGGGGGGGGGGGGGGATAGGCGGGGCCACCGAAAAATAATACGCAGCCGAATTCCAATACATCATGAACATACATCCGATATATCGTGAGTAAAGCATCCCTGCGTATTGTAGATCGACGGTGACTGTTCCGGCGCGCCATAGCAATGGCACGCTCTTCTTTGTTGTAATATGTTCAGTGCGACTACGCCAGTCGAGCTGGCCATCGTATGACTTTAATTGCGAACACGGAAAACGAAGACGCGATACAATAGCAATACCTATACTTATTTCCTAATATCTTTAACCCACGCTTAAAAGTAGATTCCAGTTTTTGTTTTAATTCTAATCAACATACTTGAAACCACCTACTTCTTGGTACCCCGTAGTGGGTATGAGCCATCGCAGAAGGAAAACGAAATGAAACGACCTTCATGCGCCACGAGCCTCCGCGCGAGTCCGTGCGTTCGAACCAGACCCATTATTTCAGAGAAGACCCCGATCTCTGCCTCTCAGCGCCTCAGCTCAGCTCGGAACAGCAGCGCTTCGGCCCACGTCAAGGCTGCCCGGGGCAAAGCAAGAACGCCACGCAGGGGCGGCAGGGGTCCTCGTTCGTCACGTGTGCGCAGAGGAGCCACGCTGGCGTCCTTCGCGCAGCCGGCCTCGAGATCGCTAGTCCTCTGGGTGCCGGAAGAGCATGTGGAAGACCTTAGCTGCGACTATGCCGCCAAGGCGACCACCACGGGCAGTCTGAGGGTTCTGACAGCTGCATCCTACGAGCTTGTGCCTTCGAAGTGGCCAGTCCACCAGAGGATGGGAATGCCCCAGGAAGACCTCTGCTGTGATTACGCCACCGCGACGACCACCACATATGGTCCGGGACTTGACAGGTGCATCCTAGTAGCTTCCGTCCCGGGATTGGCCAGTCCTCCTGACGCGGGGTGCACGCCAGGAAGACCTCGATGGCGACTATGTCGCCGCAGCACCACCGCGTGCAGTCCGCGGCTTCTGACGGCTGGATCCTGGGAGCTGCCGGCCCGGAACTATCCAGCCTTACCGACACCGGGAGCACACCAGGAAGGCCTCGGCTGCGACTACGCCGCAGGAAAGACCACCGCGAGAAGCCCGGGGCTTCTGGCGGCTGCATCCTGGGAGCTGCCGGCCTGGAACTCGCCAGCCTTCCCGACACCGAAAGCGTGCCAGGAAGGCATCGGCTGCGGCGACGCCGGGGGAAAGACCACCGCGAGAAGCCCGGGGCTTCTGGCGGCTGCATCCTGGGAGCTGCCGGCCTGGAACTCGCCAGCCCTCCCGATACCGGAAGCGCGCCAGGAAGGCCTCGGCTGCGACTACGCCGATGGAAAGACCACCGCGAGAAGTCCGGGGCTTCTGACGGCTGCATCCTGGGAGCTGCCGGCCTGGAACTCGCCGGCCCTCCCGATACCGGAAGCGCGCCAGGAAGACCTCGGCTGCGACTACGCCGGTGGAAAGACCACCGCGAGAAGTCCGGGGCTTCTGACGGCTGCATCCTGCGAGGTGCCGGCCTGGAACTCGCCAGCCCTCACCTCTGCAAGCGTCGCTTCGCCGGAGATCACGCCCGACGCTGACGAGAATGCCGGCACCATCGACAACGCTTCCCGACAGCGGACGCTGAGGACCGTGGGCGGCTACGTGATCTACCCCGTGCTCGTCGGTTTTGGCTGCTGCGATGGCAGAAACACAGCAAAAACATTGTCATGAATGTGTTCACTGTGTTGCTGCTCGATTCCCGCGGCGGACGCCGGCACGAGTTCGTAGGGCGACACTACGGCCATCTGTCAGCGTCAGCCGGCACCTCCGACGCAATGGCGGTGCGGAGCTCGACGCGAACTTGCTCAGTGGCCAGAAACAGCATCACAAGCAGGCCTATGACTTCCTCTCCAAGACACCCAAATACGACGAAGAGAACGACGACCTCAAAGAACTAGCTATTTACCTTTACTGCAACCGTATTGAGAAACTGCAGAAGGGAATTGTCATTGACTTCTCCCAAGGAAAGTGCGCCAGCAAAGCCTCGGCTGCGACTGCGCCGCTGGAAATAACCACCGCGTACTCTGCGGGGCTTCCGACGGCTGCATCTTGGGAGCTTCCGTGTGAACCAACGTACTAGGTTGCCTCGGCGCCTGGAGGGCACGGGCCATGCTGCGGCTACTACTGGGCTATGGCGAACATGATAGACGGCCTTGACCTCGGGCTACGCGGCCGCCGCTCTTCACGAACGTTAAGTCCGTAACCACGGAAACCCAAGCCCTGCCGCTGCGGCAAAAAAAAAAAAAAAAAAAAAAAAGATACGACACCTCGACCTCACATCGTGCTTTGAGAGCGCCATAGCCGTGCAGCGCTGCAACGCTATAATTGTGGCCATACTGCCGTTGTTATGAATATGTAAATAGAGGTTATTCTTACGACCCTGGCATGCCTCGTCTCACTCACTTCCTGCTGCTAGGAAATCGGTACAAGAACGGCCAGAGAGGCTCCAGAGCTGGCGGTGTACAAGATACCAGGGGAGAGAAATCTCCGGAAGGACGAGAAAATGAATTTTATGGCCATTATTGACATGATGAACGTTCCCGAGAAAACGCCCGCGTGAGCGTCGTGCTTCGCGCTTAGATAGCATCTCTGTTCTCCAGATCCCCCAGGCTTCCCCGAGTGTTCTTTCACAGCAGGCATTGCCAGCAGTAGGGCCAGAAAATTTCCGTTCAAATCTCACCGTTGTGTCAGACAGTTGACCTATTGGAGGGGCTGCATTCTTCGCCATTAGTAGTAGGGCCGCAGCAGTTCCGTTCCCAGATAAATAGACGAACTTAGGAAGGGAGGCGGGGGGACTGGCTACGCTAGTATAGAATGAACAAGCGCACCACCTAAATACCTTGGTGTTCCTTTTGATGCATAGAAGTTTAGTATACATCATTGGCGAGAACGTGTACCGGCGCTTCAACACCATGCGGATACTTTTACACCCCACAGCCCTTCTACAGGGTGGCGCAGATCCAAGTGATATTTTTCAAATAGTCATATATTATATACGGAAGCAGGGAAAAAATAAGTAAAAGTGTGAGTAAATACGACCAAATATGCCATTTACTTCTCACCGATTACAAGGTTGTTTTTGAAATGACATCAGGCAGATGGCCTCAGTTTTCACCAATGCACTGTTGCGAACGTTTCTTGAAGTTGTTGTACATGCGCCTCCGTGGGTCCTTATCAATGGCGGCAACTTCATCACCAATGGCTTGTTTGAGGTGCACACATGTATTTGTTAAGGTGCACACAGTGTCACGAAGAAACATCACCTCATAAACAAACTATTGACACTCATACAATTTGTGTGGGTGCGATGAGACTCTAGAGCACCTTTTGTGTCATTGCCCATCTTTTGACGCTCAACGACGTACTCTACAAGGTCAACTCAGCCTATTAGGTAATAGAGTGCTCTCCGAACACAATATCCTGGGACCATGGCCTATGCATTCTTGCATGCGAAAGGCCACAAATGCCCTTCTGCACTTATTGAAGGCGACTGGAGTGTACGAACATTTGTGACACGGACAGCCAACCGGGCTAGTCCTTGGTTAACCTCCCTACATTTTGTTTCTCGTTTCTCTCTTCTCGTTTCTCCCTAGACGTACCGGCTATCACATATAGGAGGCCACGCGCACATTTTGTGGTGACGCCGCGAAGTGGCGCAGCGTGTCCAGGGGAAAGCATTCACTGGCCAACAGTCGAGATAAGCAAGTAACATTTAGAGTATTGGTGGAAAAATGCAGGGAGGAGATTGATAGGACCGATCCGTCACAGGCATAGGCAACTGTGAGATAAAGATGTAGATGTTTTAATGAAGAGAGCAATGATCAGGAGAGCTAGGCATACGGAGTCACATTAGCAGGACAGTGGACTGATCTGAGAACAGCGTTCCTATCTCCAGGATTAAAGAGGCAAGTCTCATGACTTGTGGTACAGATGGCGACGCCCGCCGTTGCTCCGCGCCAGCCGCTAGATTTGGCGCGTTTCGTTCGACTTCGTGTCGCCAACCGCAGTCGCCGCCCCCACGCCGTCTGTCGTCTGTTTCAGCTCCCGCTACAGACTCTTGTGCAGTATGTCGTTGTTGTGTATCAGCGTGTGTAAATCGTTCTCCACTGCTTTACCTTTACGCAATACAGACGCAGCCGTGTTGTCACTGGCTGGCAACGATGAACCTGGATAAATGTCCTTACTCGACAACTACTAAATAGATTTGAATGCGTTTCCATCACAAGCTGGTTATATTTCAATCGACGAAGACTATACAGACCAACCTCTCGCTCTCTCCACCCCACAGAGAAACAGATAGGGGGAAAGAAAGGCCAGGAAGTTGACCAAACGCACGTCCGGTTTGCTAGCCTGCGGTGATAAAGGGGCAACGTGTTAAAAGAGAGAAAGAAGGTAATAGGGAGAGAGAGGAGCAGTCGCGCGCACATTCGAAGGGGAAACCAAGTCTACAAACGGCCGCAGAGATCTGTCGACTTAAAATACGGTAACAACGCCTTCGTTGCTTTCTGCGCCAGCGACGCACACGGCTATGGTCCAAGAATCTTTGCACCATCGCCACCATCTCCTCCTCATCGTCATTTAGCAGAATGATGATCATCATTGAGGCACAATTTTTTTTATGCCTTGTTTTTTTGTGACTGCTTTTTCTCTTCCCTATTCTTTCCGCCTTTCATTTCCCTTTCCCCCAGTGCAGGGTAGCAAACCATAATCGTTTCGGGTTAACCTCCCTGCCTTTCCCACCACGTTTATCACCCTCTCTCTTGAGGCACATGAGCGGAGACCACCTGCTCTCGCGCCTCATTGATGATGAGGAGGAGATGATGATGATGATTTATTGGTATCCCTTTCGAATCGCAGCGGTTATACAAACCATCACGAGAGGTTGAGCTCCGCGTTTCTCAGTGTTCAATGCACCGGCGCACCCCGCATATCGGTGGCGACGTGCAAAATTTAACAGCATCTCAGTTTTCTAATGGAAATTCCAAAGTGTCACGAGGTACACCATTTATTATTTGATGGGAAACACAGATGACGGAAGTTAAGAGACGAGGTTAGAGGGTATTTTGGGGAATTTCGAGACACGGAGAAATTTCTGCACCTAGCCGTGCTTACATTATCTAAAGTTGGCAGAACAGAGATGGCAGGAATATTGTGGATGTTTGTTCAAGATAATCTGTCATTTCAATCAAGTACAAAGAACGGTGGCCCGATACAGAAATCAAATGAACTTCCCGTAAGGGCGGACGATCCGTCGAACCAAATTATTGAAGGATTCTCGAATTTCAGGATGCAGGAAGTGGCGTGCGCACAGTAAGCGAGTCTGTCACCACAACTGCTAATGAGGCCTTTTG
>NC_051154.1:21958440-21970940 GCF_013339745.2 Dermacentor silvarum
AGCTGTATGCCTGTACCAGCCAAGGAAATTTTCGTGTCGTTGGCGTAAGTGAGAAACGCCAGGCTACAAATTGAGTACAAACAGCATATCTCCTTTGAAATCAGGCATACAGCATACAGCTTAGCACTCGTTTTCAAAGGAAAAACCACAATACAAGCATCAAAACCATCAAAGTTGGAACAGATTGCTTGAGCGAGAAAATTTGCCCTTGGATTGGTGAATTATTAGAAGCACGTGTGAAGAAGCGGTTTAAGTTATCAACTACTGTAGCTGGTTTCTCAGAAAACTTATCCAAAATATCAGTTGCAGTAACGGGTTTTCTCCTGAGATAGTTTATTAATGACGAAGTCTTCGCTGAGTTTTTACGTGATTAAATAAAACTGTACAACAATACCTACGTTTTGCTGATCTTAGAAGGGCAACGACTCTATTGTTCGCAATCTTGCATTCACTTGTAAAATCTTGATTTTCAGTGCGCGTTTGCACCTTTTCCACAACCAGTCTCTGTAAGAAATACCTTTCATTATGTCGGCAGGGAGCCATGAATAATCTTTCCTACATTTCCTAATTACAGCGTACGTTACATGAGTGTTCAAACTTCTTTAACTTGTCGCAAAAGCTTTCGTAGACATTAGAATATCCCGACGTGGTGCTTAGTGGCTATGGTGTTGGGCTGCTAAGCACGAGGTCGCGGGATCGAATCACGGCGACGGCGGCCGCATTTCGATGGGTGCGAAATGCAGACAAACCCGTGTATTTAGGTTTAGGTGCACGTTAAAGAACCCCGGGTCGTCCAAATTAATCCGTAGTCCCCACTAAGGCGTGCCTCATAATCAGAACGTGGTTTTGGCACGTAAAACCCCATAATTTAATCTAGACATTAGAATAGGCCGCTCCCACAATCAGTTACGTCCAGTAAAACTGTGCGATAAACTCATAAAATATTTTCCTCCTCGACATCAAGCCAGTTGTTCTTATTTGATTTTTCTGCATAGTTATTTTCCGGCAACGGGCGAGCGTGCGCTCGGGCGACATTCCACAAAGTAATGTTTGGCTATCTTTTGGCTGATAAGGCAAGCGGATAAGGAATATTTCGGTCCTCCTATTGAAATGTGGTCAACACAAGAGGATAAAAGTCGGTCCTGTATGAACTCTTCCCTAGTGCGGTGATTTATAGCAGTCTGTAGGCCGTATATAAAACAAATTGACAGGTAGTTCGATATATTAAATGATGTAGCACGCAATATTGCTACATGCATATTGGGTGTTTCTTTTGCACGATGCGCAGGCGCCCCGACGAGAAAGACGAACTGCTCCTTGGTCTAGTATTTGCTCAACTGCACATTACTTGTAGTTTCTTGAAATATTATGGGAATGTTCAGGAGCCCAATTCATGGCCAATCCCCCAGTGGGTGTGAGCCACATTGTAGGGACATCATCATCATCATCATCTCGAGCGGTCGGCTGCACTGGCCAGCGCTGTGGTTGTTTTATAAATATACATTGCAAATAGCTCTAATTGTTTAATCGCTCGTTCGCGTAACATTTTCGTAGAGATTGACGTTCCCCGTATGCACCACGGAGCTCCGCAGCGGCCTCAGCGGCCAGCTTTCCACCATGGATTACGGTGAGGACTAGTCGTCTGCATCTACACCTGTGACTCCAACAACAACGTACCTCACGGTTACCAATCCCCACGGTCCTTGCATATTCTGCAGCCAAGATAATGTTGACGTTGAGGACTGGCTCAGACTGTATGAGCGTGTTAACCAGAACAATCGCTGGAACCCTACCATAATGCTAGCAATTTAATATTCTACTGGGGCGAACACCGCGTGTCTGGTTCCGGACACATGAGGACGAGCTCTCTAGTTGGGTTGCCTTCAAGGAGAAGCTCCGCTTGGAAACCTGACCGGTCGCCAACTGGCGGCAAGAAAAGAGCTTGCTACCCGAGTGCAGTCTTCACTGAATCGTGTCTCGTACTTACAAGACGTGCTCGCTATTTCTCGGAAAGTCGCCTACAAAATGACAGATGTTGAAAAAGTAAGCCACGTCCTGAAAGGGATCGCGGACGATGCGTTGTTGATCTACAAAAATGTTTCCGCCAACGACATCATATTCAAGCAATGCTGCCACTTCGAGCTATTAAAAAGCCGCAGTTGTCACGTCTCCCTAACACTGAGGCAGCGTCATCCTGTGTCAACTTTACCACAGCACCCCCCTTCAATCAGAACGTGACACGTATCGTTCGCCGCGAGCTGGAGACTAGAAGCCCCGTTTCATCCACACCCAGTTGACCACACCACTGACCAATCAACACGAGTGACCTCCCTCATTCAGGCAGTTGTGCGGCAAGAATTTGCCAACCTCGGTTTTCCCACCGCCTGCTCTGTCTCAGGACCTGACGCCAGATCGGTGCCGACAGCTGTGCCTCGCAGCGACCTATATTCTCCTGCCAGATTCCGCAACCTATTCCGAGTGGCGAACTCCGGACGACAAGCCAGCCTGCTTCCGTTGCGACCGAATTGGACATGTAGCTCGCCACTTCCGCACCTCCTGGAGGTCACCGTATTGGAGCTACTTTTCCCCCTATCCTGGGCCATATGCCCATGCTCACCTCTACTTGCGTCGCCCTACGTCTCCTAGCACTGTCGTTCCTGTAGATGACATTCGTCCCACTCGCTCGCTGTCATCTCATCGCCGGTGGTTCTCGTCGCTCCAGCCACGCCGCTATTCGTCGCAGACCAATTATGGACCCTCCCAGACTGAAAACTAGGCCATGCAGCTCCTGAGGGTAGTGCTGTATTATTTCCATCGTGCCGAAATCCTCCATTGACGCTCCCAACGAACCAGAAGTTACTTGATGTTCACGTCGACGGTGTCCCATTGACGGCGTTAAATGATACTGGAGCCCAGGTGTGCATAATGAGTGCCAGCCTCCGTCGTGGACTGAACAAAGTTCTCACGCATATATACTCGATCCGTACGTGTCACCGATGGCAGCGCTGTTGCCGTCACTGGAATGTGTACTGCCCGTATAAGCATCGCCGGCTGCCACGTTCAAGTTCTTTTTACAGTGCTGACCAATTGTCCCCATGACCTTAGTCTCGGACTAGACTTTCTTACGGCGCATTTCACTCTGATCGACTGTCTGTTCTGACCGTACCCTTTGCCTCGAATTAATTGCGCTTATTAATAGGGGAATAACCTAACTTTCCCCAAGCAGCTGCAGCTCCATCGAAAGTACCAGCTTATTACCCAATTGGCTAACTCAGATTAGATACTATTAATTTTTCTGTTCAGCGTTACCTATTAAGTATTAACATTCTGCTTCACTCCAAGGTGACGGTTACACAGGCATAACACGAAGAACGCAAATGCACAGTGAGCTTTTTTTGTTTTTTGTTAGAATCTACGGGCTGCTTGCATATAACATAGATGAAAACGATGTCTCATCACGCCGCTGATGCGACCGATGGTGTACCACGTTCCAGCTGGTAAAAAAAAAAAAGAAAAAGAACAGGAAAACTTAGATCACTATAGGGTGCAGTTATTGTCGACACAGTGAGTGAAGAGTGAAACACTCCGACCTTGCACATATGTACAACTTGTATTTACATATTTTACAAGAGCGTCAGTGTAGCCGGCACTCGAATGCCGTTGTGCTACGTGCATCGCGCGGCGCGAGCTGCGTCCCCAACGAGACTTCTGGAGGCTGGTTAGTTACAGATTTGAGGGCCGCCAAAGGCGGCCCCCGCGTCGTCCGTGGGCACCGGCGTTGTCACATTGTGCATGGTGACGTTGTCACGCAGCGTGGCCCGTGCTCTCATGGCTCCGTGGCCACATCGAAAGCCGGTGCTGCACGGGAGGCCCCAGGATGCAGCCGTCAGAATAGCCGGACCGCACACGGTGGTCGTTGGGGTGGCGTAGTCGCAGACGAGGGCTTCCTGGGCCACTCCCGGTGTCCGGAGGACTGGCGAGTTGCAGGCCAGCTGCAGGGAAGACACCGGCCCTCCTCGGCGAACCGGCGATCCGCAAGACCTCCGTCAGCTCGGCACGACGTCCTTGCCTTGTCTCTGGCCCTCTTGACGCGAGCCGACGCGCCGATGTTTCAGTGTCATGCTTTGAGACTCACCTGCCGCAGGCATGCTGCAGCTTGCTTCTGGTTGCGATTCTTCAGTCGCTTGATCGCATGGTCCCGCACACTGGCTCGCCGCGCGTGAAGTTCGGCTGCCGCGTCGAGTCTTCGTTTTCGCTCTTCTTTATCCTGGTCACTGCTGACATCTAGGTTAGCCAAGTAATATGAACGCTGAGAAGGTCTGTTCATGTGAGATAACGGAACTCTGAGCGTTCATAACGAGAGGCTGTAGCGTTAAAACTATTTTAATATACAGAACGCGTCACTATGCATGGGTGTCCCAACTATGATGCACCAAGATTAAAAAAAAAGCATTTGCGTTATTCGAAGAAAACCTAGTATTTATTGTTTCCTGTGCAGTAGAGTAGTCGCCGGTAATTTTTTCGTTACTGAGAGTTAATTAGGTAATTGTAATTAAGTATCTAATTGAGAAGTACAGTCCTAATTATGAAATTGTCAATGATAAAATTGCACAGGAATTTGAAAAACTCCCGATGCAGCTTTCTGCTACACAATATCCACTACATAAAGGTGTTTTTCCGAGCGTGAAGAAAGCCCGCGAATACGCGCAAACTACCTCGAACGGCCCCATACGCAGTTCCCATACACGGGGGAGGGGGGTAAGGGAAAAGATGATGTGAGAAGGCAAGGTAGCGCTACTACTATCGACACGACAGCGATTGCGGGAAAACTGGATAACTTTAAGTTCAATGTACTGTACGGTAAGCTTCATTAAACATTCGCCATCAGCATCACCACTAATTATCGTCAATCGAAGAAACAGCCCAGAAAGCTTCGCTGACATTGATTCCCACATTGCGTGGCATCTGCATAATGTTTTGACACTATAGAGGGGCACATTCCCAGCAGAAGTTTCCTAGTTACCGAAGTTGGCGCCAACGATGTTTATTCAAGAGCGGCATGCACACACCTACTGGCACATACCCAGTGAATCAAGTTGGTATCAAAGAGGTTCGTTTGGTTCTGGGGTTTTACGTGCCAAAACCACGATTTGATTATGACGCACGCCGTAGTGGGGGACTCCGGAATAACTTTGGCCACCAGGGGACATTTAACGTGCACGGGACACGGGCGTTTCTGCATTTCGTCCCCATTGAATTGCGGCCGCAGCAGCCGGGATTTGATCCCACCACCTCGTGCTAAGTAGCGCAACACCATAGCCGCTAAGCCACGGCCGCGGCTCAAAGAGGTTCATTGAAGAGCAACACATAGCGCGTGGCACATACACTGCGCGCCAAGTGGGCGTCAAAGGGGTTCTTCGCACAGCCGTACATTCACACGTCTATAGAGTGAACAGTGTCGGTGCGAAAGAGGCCCGTTGTAGAGCGGCAGGTAGGTGCACAGTGCCACATCCACAGTGACACAAGTTGGTCCGACGGTTGGTGTCCTGTTCCCGCAGCACAACAGCCAGGCGCGCTGCCCCTTCGACCATGGACTACCCGGAGACCAGGGTTTGCGGGAACACGGTTAGAGACTTAGATGGATAGAAAGATATAGCCCCAGGAAAATGCGTGAAGTGCCGTAACAATGCTAATCGTAATAAAAGAAAAATATAAAATTTGTCGGTGGGCGGAATCGAAACCGTTCTAGGCGGACTCATCAGCGCAGCAACCACTTGCTTTAGCACGCTGTATTGCTGATGTGTTATTTTCTCTTTCGCGGTATTTGTTACGGTGCACACAGTGTCACTAAGAAACATCACCTCATAAACAAACTAATGATACTCACACAATTTGTGTGGGTGCGATGAGACTCTAGAGCAGCTTCTGTGTCATTGCCCATCTTTTGAGGCTCAACGACGTACTCTACAAGGTCAACTCAGCCTATTAGGTAATAGAGTGCTCTCTGAAGAAAATATCCTGGGACCATGGCCCTATGCATTCTTGCATGCGAAAGGCCACAAATGCCCTTCTAGACTTCTTGAAGGCGACTGGACTGTACGAACATTTGTGACAGTGGACATTTCCCTGCGACTGGCTCTGTGAATGGATGACCCATTATTATTTTCCTTCTCGCTCCTTCTTATCCCTCCTTCCCTTTCCCTCTCCCCAAGCGTAGGGTAGCCAACCGGGCTAGTCCTTGGTTAACCTTCCTACATTTTGCTTCTCGTTTCTTTCTTCTTGTTTCTCCCTACACGTACCGGCTATCACCTCAAGGGGGCCACGCGCACATTTCGCGGTGGCGTCGCGAGATGGCGTAGCGTGTCCAGGGGAAAGCATTATCTGGCTAACAGTCGAGATAAGCAAGTAACATTTAAAGTATTGGTGGAAAAATGCATGGAGGAGATTGATAGGACCGATCCGTTACAGGCATAGACAACTGTGAGATATAGATGTAGAGGTTCTAATGAAGAGAGCAATGATCAAGGAGAGCTAGGCATACGGAGTCACATTAACAGATCTGAGAACAGCGTTCCTTTCTCCAGGTGTAAAGAGGCAAGTCTCACGACTTGTGGTACATATGGCGAGCCCGCAGTTGCTCCGCGCCAACCGCTAGATTTGGCGTGTTTAGTTCGCTTTCGTGTCGCCAACCGCATTCGCCGCCTCCACGCCGTCTATCGTCTGTTTCAGCTCCCGCTACAGACTATTGTGCAGTATGTCGTTGTTGTGTATCAGCGTGCGTAAATCTTTCCCCCCTGTATTACCTTTACGCAATACAGACGCAGCCGTGTTGTCACTGGCTGGCAACGATGAACCTGGATAAATGTCCTTACTCGACAACTACTAAATAGATTTGAATGCGTTTCCATCACAAGCTGGTTATATTTCAATCGACGAAGACTATACACACCAACCTCTCGCTCTCTCCACCCCAAAGAGAAACAGATAGGGGGAAAGAAAGGCCGGGAAGTTGACCAAACGCATGTCCGGTTTGCTAGCCTGCGGTGATGAAGGGGCAACGTGTTAAAGGACAGAAAGAAGGTAATAGGGAGAGAGAGGACCAGTCGCGCGCACATTCGAAGGGGAAACCAATTCTACAAACGGTCGCAGAGATCTGGCGACTTCAAATACAATAACAACGCCTTCGTTGCTTTCTGCGCCAGCAACGCACACGGCTATGGTCCAAGAATCTTGGCACCATCACTACGGTCTCCTCCTCATCATCATTTAGAACAATGATGATCATCATTGAGGCACAATTTTTTATGCATTGTATTTTTATCTGACTGCTTTTTCTCTTCCCTATTCTTTCCGCCTTTCATTTCCCTTTCTCCCAGTGCAGGGTAGCAAACCGGAATCTTTTCGGGTTAACCTCTCTGCCTTTCCCACCACGTTTCTCTCTCTCTCTTGAGGCACAAGAGCGGAGACCGCCTGCTCTCGCGCCTCATTGATGATGAGAAGGAGATGATGATGATGATCTATTGGTATTCCTTTCGAATCGGCGCAGTTATACAAACCGTCACGAGAGGTTGAGCTAAGTGTTTCTCAGTTTTCAATGCACCGGCGCACCCCGCATGTCGGTGGCCACGTGAAAAAATATTCACGGTCATTGGCCATTGGTCAAGGCCATTGAAGAGATTCAGAGAAGATTCCCATTCCTGCCTTCTCATTGCACAGAGAAGCGTCAGTAGCATTTATTACGTCAGTAGTTAGCTGGCTGAGGTTGACTTGTGTTATATTAATTAGCAGGCAATCTTTTAGCATGATTTGGAAAGATGCCCTCGAGCTCCATTTTGAGGTCTGGTAAGCCATCGTTCAAAGGAGTAAACTTGACGTATGCACATGTTCAAGAATTGTAACTGTGCTTGCGCAAATATTACCTGAGGGCTACGTAAAAAACTCTACGTCAAAAAACGCTGACGATTCAGTGATAAGTACATATTTTTTAGGTCATTTTAAAAAAACGATAACATTTTAGAAAAGGCCTGAACCGTACGGATACGAAATCTATAATCTCGGGTGGATATAATAGCTTTCTGTTACCAAACAATGTTGGCAGTGAATACAGGTAGCCGATGGCATAAGCGCAGAGGTTATCGTCGTAAAAGCACGCGGGGCGTAAATAAATATGCGGGGCCACCGAAAAATAATACGCAGCCGAATCCCAATACGGCATCAACATACATCCGATATATCGTGAGTAAATCATCCCTGTTTATTCTAGATCGACGTTAATTTTCCCATCGCACCGTAGCAACGGCACGCTCTGCTTTAGTTGTAATATATTCAGTGGGACTACGCCAGTCGAGCTCAACGTTACTAGTTTACCTCTTTCTAGTAACGGTGAGTCGAGCTGGCCATCGTATGATTTGAATTGCGAACACGGAAAACGAAGACGCGATACAATACCAATACCTAAACTTAATTCCTAATATCTTTAACCCACTCTTAAAAGCAGATTCCAGTTTTTGTTTTAATTCTAATAAACATACTTGAAACCGTGTACTTCTTGGCGAGTACTCCATCGTGGGTCTGAACCAATATCTTGACCAATCCCACGCAGGGGTTATGGACCATCGCAGAAGGAAAACGAAATGAAACGAGCTGTATGCGCCACGAGCCTGCGCGCGAGTCCGTGCTTTCGAACCAGACGCATTGTTTCAGAGAAGACCCCGATGTCTGCCTCTCCGCGCCTCAGCTCAGCTCGGAACAGCAGCGCTTTGCCCCACGTCGAGGCTGCCCGGGGCAAAGAAAGAACGCCACGCAGAGGCGGCAGGGGTCCTCGTTCGTCACGTGTGCGCAGAGGAGCCACGCTGGCGTCCTTCGCGCCGCCGGCCTCGAGCTCGCTAGTCCTCTGGGTGCCGAGAGCGCCTGTGGAAGGACTTAGCTGTGACTATGCCGCCAAGGTGATCACCACGGGCAGTCTGGGGGTTCTGACGGCTGCATCCTGCGAGCTCCCGTCTTCGAAGTGGCGAGTCCACCAGAGGCCGGGAATGCCCCAGGAAGACATCTGCTGTGATTATGCCACCGCGACAACTACCACATGCGGTCCGGGACTTGACAGCTGCCTCTTGGGAGCTCCCCTCCCGGGATTGGTCAGTCATCCTTACGCGGGGTGCGCGTCAGGAAGACCTCGATTGCGACTATGTCGCCGAAGCACCACCGCGGGAACTCCGGGGCTTCTGACGGCTGCATCCTGGGAGCTGCCGGCCTGGAACTCGCCAGCCCTCTCCACACCGGAAACGCGCCAGGAAGGCCGCGTCTGCGACTACGCCGGTGGAAAGACCACCGCGAGAAGTCCTTGGCTTCTGACCGCTGCATCCTGGGAGCTGCCGGCCTGGAACTCGCGAGCCCTTTCGACACCGCAAGCGCGCCAGGAAGGCTGCGGCTGCGACCACGCCGGTGGAAAGACCACCGCGAGAAGTCCGGGGCTTCTGACGGCTGCATCCTGGGAGCTGCCGGTCCGGAACTGGCCAGCCCTCGCGACTGCAAGCGGCGCTGCGCCGGAGATCATGACCGACGCTGACGACCGTCGACAACGCTTCTGGAGAGGGTTCGCTCAGGACCGTCAG
This sequence comes from Dermacentor silvarum, assembly GCF_013339745.2. Lineage (NCBI taxonomy): Eukaryota > Metazoa > Arthropoda > Arachnida > Ixodida > Ixodidae > Dermacentor > Dermacentor silvarum. Next base: position 21,968,052 of record NC_051154.1, read on the forward strand.
CGGCTACGTGATTTACCCCATGCTCGTGGTTGATGCCACAGTGAACACACTCTCACGACTGTGTTCACTGTGTTGGTGTTCGTTTCCCGCGACGGCCACCGCCACGACTTCATAGGGCGACACTACGGCCATCTGTCAGTGTCTGGTGGCACCTCCGACGCAATGGCGGCGTCCAGTGCGGAGCCCAAGGCGAACTTGCTGATTCGCCAGAAACGGCACCACAAGCGGGCATTTGACTTCCTCTCCAAGGCTCTCAAGTACGACGAAGGGAATGACGATCTAAAAAAAAAAAAAAAAAAAACTAGCTATTCATTCATTGATTTGTCCCGAGAAAAGCGCGCCTGCAAAGCCTCGGCTGCGACTACGCCGCTGGAAATAACCACCGCGTACTCGGTGGTGCTTCCGACGGCTGCATCCACGGAAGCGTCCGTGCGAACCGACATGCTAGGTTGCCTCGGCGCTTGGGGGGCTCGGGCCCTGTTGCGGCTACAACTGGGCTATGGCGAACATGATGAACCCCCATGCCCTCGGACTACGCGGCGGCTGCTCTTCATGGACACCTATGTCCCTAACCAAGAATACGCAAGCACTGCCGTTGCGGCCAAAGCAGATGCGACACCACGACCAAGCATCGTGCTTTGCGAGCACAATAGCCCTGCAGCGCTGCAACGCTAGATTTGTGGCCACACCGACGCTATTATGAATATGTAAATAGAGATTGTTGTTACGAACCTGGCTGCCTCGTGTCGCTCACTTCCCGCTTTCAGGAAATCGGTGTCCGAACGGCCAGACAGGCTCCAGGATTGGTGGTGTGCCAGCTTCCAGGCGAGAGAAAAGTCCAGAGGGACGAGAAAATTAATTTTATGGGCATTATGTACATGTTAAATATGCCCGAGAAAACACCCGCGTGAGCGTCGTGCTTCGAGCTTAGATAAAATCTTTGTTCACCAGGTCCCCCAGGCTTTCCCGAGTGATCTTTCACAGTAGTCATTGCCAGCAGTAGGGTCGGCGAAGTTCTTTTCAAATCTCGCTGTGGTTATATCAGATAGTTGACCTATGGGAGGGGCTGCATTCTTCCCGATTAGTAGCAGGGCAGCAGCGCTTCCGTTGAACCCTCACCGTTGTCTATTCGGGCGCTGACCTTTGAGAGAGATGGTGCCAGGAGTGTTGTTTAGCCGCCACAGCAAGGCGGACAACGAGGCGGACTCGTTTTTTTGAACACACGCAAGAGCTTTTCCAACAAAACAGAATAATCAGAGCTCGTGACACATATAAATTCAAAACATTACTAAGCTACAGAAATGCTATGTTGGGAAAACTCGATTCATTCCTAACCCTGGCAGCTTTACGAGAAAGTAGAAGTAGATATTTATATCGTCACCAGGCGCCATGGCAGATTCCTTTCTCGCGTACTAATTATGGCTGTCAACGCCTTAAACATACACTACCTTCCCTGCTTAACTATTTCAATCAACAAAATGTTGATGTGTTATATCTAAACAAAATTAAAATATTGGATTTGTTCTTATAGATGTGTATTGTTAAATGATCTAACAGTTCCGCAGACCTTATGATGTACTGTCGTTGTGTTTATACGTTAAGACTTTTAACTATGAACCCCTGAATCCAGGTTTCCGCTGCAGTGATTGTGCCCGGGCCGCGCGGCAGGGCTTGCGTTGTGAAGTGATGCTGCAAAGGGCGTCTTCGTGCTTCTAAACTTTCAGGATGTGATGACGCCCTGGGCTACGTTGCCGAGGTGTCTGTCGCGAAAGCAGCAGCCTTATATGCGAATTTTCTTTTCAGCGAGCTCGCCCTCGAAGGCCGCTACCTTCAGATTTCCCGACGGGGGCTTGGCGAGAGGCCCTGTGCCGTCGCCTCGAAACGTGGACGAAATGTGAGGGACGCCTCGGTGATGGTGATCGCGATTGACGTCGTGTGAAAGGTACCCGTGGTTGGGCCAGATACTCATCAATTTCCCTTGCCCTCTGGCCAACCTGAGGACGAGGCGAGTTGATGGAGAAACCGCGCAGCGCAAGTTGTCGATACGGGCACCGGCGGTAGATGTGACCGGCCTCACCGCAATGGTTGCAGTGGGGTCGTCTGTCCGACGTGCGCCGCAGATCAGACTTCCGCGGGGGTGCACGGCGACCGTCGACGTCCAAGCCAGCGTGCGCAGCTTGAATTGCGCCTGGAGGCGTCGTCTGAATTGAGACTACGGGGCAAGAAACAGGCATGGAGTTTCGCAAGCAGTCCGCATACGTACGGGGCTGAATATCTGCGAACATGGGGGCCGGTCCCGCATCAGTGTACACCACGTTGAACATCTGTGGGTATCGGTGGCTGTGCAGTGCTCTCTGAACCTCATCGCGGATAACACTGGCGATGGAGCCAACCACTGGCTGTCTCACTCCGTACAGCTTCTCAATTTCTTCGCGGACGACAGAGCGAACGATTTCGCGAACCCATTCGGTGCTACCGCTCCCGAAGGTGGCCAACAATTCGGGAGCTGATGTGGCATTCACCTGCCGGTCGAAAAGGGCTGACCGCTGATGAAGAACTTTCTCCATCGTCACAGCTTCAGTGACGAACTCGGCCACACTTTTTTTAGGGCTTCGCACCAGACCAGCGAAAAGTTGCTCCTTCACACCACGCATCAGGTGGCGTAACTTTTTGTCCTCTGGTATAGCAGGTTCGGCTCGTTTGAAAAGTCGAGTCATATCTTCGACGTACATGGTGGCGGACTCATTCGGCATCCGAACGCGGGATTGTAGTTCACCCTCAGCCCGTTCGCGGCGGACGGTGTTCCCGTAATACTCCAGAAGGTGATGTCGGAATTCCCGCCAGGATGTTAACACGTCTCCCCTATTTTGGAACCACGTGCGGGTGGCG
>NC_051154.1:21975940-22005163 GCF_013339745.2 Dermacentor silvarum
AAACCATCTTCCCAGTGCAAGTTGTCTTCGCTGTAGAGGCCAAACTACTCGTCCACTTCTCTTGCATCTCTTCCATGCCTCCTACTGATGTTTTTGAATTTCGCGCTTTACCTAGCCAGCAGGCTTTAACGCAACGCTTAATTTGTTTATTCTATAGGTGCTTTCGTGTACGTCCTGCACATTTACACACCGCACGCTTTGCCTTCGGTTCTTTTCATTGCAGCGCCCACTCATAGGTGCGCGTTAAACAAAGCAGCAGCGATTTCTATAGATTCACCCCACCGCCTGCTGGCTTTTAATAGATAAGCTACCCTTCATGAACGCCTGCAGCCTGAATTGCTTTCCAGAAAAACTACCACCGCATTTGCCAGCGGAACGGGGAGTGTAGTCGCGCAGTGCAGCTCAAGAGACAAAGAGCGTTCCAAGCTCCGTTGGCGAGGTTGCGGATACGATTCTAAAAGTTCAAACCAGGGTCTCTATGCTGAGAACAGTAATTTTTTTGCAACCATATATATACAGGGTGTTGACATTTTTTTTTATTTATGCGCTGAGACCTACGTGAAGACCGCCTCTACAGTAGGGTTATGCGGAGAGGTGGTGAGATGATAATTAAATTGAATAATTAACTTTTTACTGGCTGCAGTAAGCAGGCACGTTTGTATTGAAAAGTTAGAGGCAGTCGTGTTTCTAGAGTTCCACTTGACAGCATTCTTCTAGTGTATCCGTGCTTTGAGATATCGAACTGCGAAGCTAAATTGCCGTTCGCATGATTACGCATGCAAGACAGGGAAGAACGGCGCATTGTGTATGAACTCTTGTATGAGCTCCCATATTGGACCTGTATGAACTCTTCCCTAGCGTGGTGATTTAAAGCAGTCTGTAGGCCGTATGTTAACAAAGTTGACAGGTTGTTCTATATATTAACTGATGTAATACACAATATTGCTAGATGCATTTTGCGTATTTCTTTTGGACGATGCGCGCTAGCCCCCCGACGAGGAAGACGAACTACTCCCTCGTCTCGAGCTTGCTCAATTGTTCATTACTTGTAGTTTCTTGAAATATTATGGAAAATTTCAGGTGCCCAATTCTTTGCCAATCCCCCAGGGGGAGTGAACCATATATTAGGGACATCATCATCATCATCAACAACATCATCATCTCGAACAGTCGGCTCAACTGGCCGGGGCTGTGGTTGATTTATAAATATACATTGCAAAATGACTTAAGGCACATTCCACCCTGATCGACTGTTCTGCCGGTCCCTCTTGGCTCGCAATAATTGCGCTTATTTTTAGGCTATTAACCCAACTTTCCCCAAGCAGCTGCAGCTCCATAGAAAGTACCAGCTTACTGCCCATTTGGCTAACTCAGATTCTATACTATTCATTTTTCTATTCAGAGTTACCTAATAAGTATTAAACTTCTGGTTCACTCCAAAGTGACGGTCACAAAGGCATAACACGAAAAACGCGAAGAACGCACATGCACAGTTAGCTTTGTTTTTTGTTAGATTCTACCGGCTGCTAGCATATAAGAGAGATGGAAGCGATGTCTCATCACGCCGCTGATGCGACTGATGGTGTACCCCGTTCCGCTGAAAAAAATAAGATCACTATAGGGTGCAGTTATTTTCGACACAGTGAGTGAAGAGTGAAACAAGCCGACCTTGCACGTATGTACGACTTGTATTTACACATTTTAAAAGAGCGTCGGTGTAGCCGGCACTCGAATGCCGTGGTGCTACGCGGCCATGGAGCTCGCGCCGCGCGAGGCGTGTCGCCGGGGTCGTCTTTGGCCGCCCCTCAACCAGACTTCTGGAGTCTGGTTGGTTACAGATTTGAGGGCCGCCACAAGCGGCCCCCGCGTCGTCCGTGGGCACCGGCGTCATGTTGTCCACGGTGACGTTGTCGCGGCAGCGTGGCCCGTGCTCTCATGGCTCCGGGGCCGCATCGAAAGCCGGTCCCGCACGGGAGGCCTCAGGATGCAGCCGTCAGAATAGCCGGACCGCACACGGTGGTCGTTGGGGTGGCGTAGTCGCAGACGAGGGCTTCCTGGGCTACTCCCGGCGTCCGGAGGACTGGCGAGTTGCAGGCCAGCGGAAGGGAAGGCACCGGCCCTCCTCGGCGAACCGGCGATCGGCAAGGCCTCCCGTCCGCTCTGCACGACGTCCTTGCCTGGTCTGTGGCCCTCTTGACGCGAGCCGACGCGCCGATGTTCCGGGTCATGCTTTGAGACTGACCTGCCGCAGGCATGCTGCATCTTGCTTCTGGTTCCGATTCTTCAGCCGCTTGATCACACGGTCCCGCACACTGGCTGGCAGCGCGTGAAGTGCTTGCTTGCTTGCTTGCTTGCTTGCTTGCATAGAGTTTCATATTACTATTTAGAAACTCTATGCTTGCTTGCTTGCTTGCCTTTAAAAGTGGCTCGTACCCACTATGGGGGATTGGCCAAGAATCGGGTGATTGAAGGAAAAAAATTATCGGAGTCTAATCAGGATCCCTTTTGAAAATTTTTGAATGACGAAAGGAAATTATTGATATAAAGTTTAAGAATTTAGCAAGGAAATCGTCCTGATTCAATTATGTACCCCACAACAACTGCACCAGTATCCCTATGACAGTGTCCGAGAGAAGAGGCACCAAAAGATAGAATATTGGGTATCGTTAAATTTAATCCAGCACTGTTAAATTTTTCTTCTAAAGCATGTTTTATTAATGAGGAACAACGGCGGCATGACTGGAAGAAGTGTTCTATTGTTTCGTCTTCACCACAGTATGAGCACAAGGAGGAGGGTTTGTAGATAAAAGTTTAATGTAGGAATGCGACATCTGAATTTGGTAAAGAGGACTTCAAATTTTCTATTATGGCAGAATTTTCTGTTCCAAGGAAATAGGAGGTGTCGATAATCAGTTAGATTTGTTAATGGCAGGTTCCAGGAGTCTTGCGTGACTGCCCGTCTCCTGAACCTAGCCGCGGTTATGTAAGCTGATACAGGAAGAATCGGAAGGATTGGACCACTAAGGGCAGCTCTCGCTAAACTGTCAGCTAATTCATTAATAACTAATCACTTGTGACCAGGCACCCATGCCAATCTAATTAACTTTAAGTTAGAAGGAATAAGACATTGGAATGTACGCGAAACTTGTGAGCCACTATTTGCAGTGAGAGCTGAACATAATGACAAAGAATCCGTTACGATTACAGCTTCCGAGATTGATGAGTGCACTTTTCGTAGAGCCAATGTAACCGCAAGAAACTCAGCTAGAAATACTGGTATATAGTTTGGAAGTCTTAAGGAAAACGATCAGTCGAAAGCGGAAGAGAAAATTCCAATTCCAGATTTTTCTTCTGATTGCGAGGCATCTGTCGCTATGACGGCTTTTATTTTTAACTCCAATAAGTGATTTTCTAATAGTCCATTTAATATACAGTAAGAAAGTAATTTTGCGTTGTTTGGATATATATCGTCGAAAATAATTTGGAGATTCGCTCTCTCACTACAAATTGGAGGGATCTCACATAATCGTACATCTAAGAGACCAACCAGTGCCTGCACGAAAACGACCTGAGGAGTGTGGAACCGGGGCCAGGAAGATTGAAAAAATATTGCAGGCTGGAAAATGAAAATTATTTGTAATTTTATAGGGATTTCATACATATTTTAAGAATGTTTGGACCATCAATAACCGAAATCTGCACAAAAGAGAAGGTAAATGTGTTTCTAGGTATAATACATTGTTGGCAACGAACTTTGGCAATCCAAGGCACAGGCGTAAAGCTTCCCGTTCCAGAAGAACAAGGGGATGTAATTTGTATGCCGGTGCACCTGAATATAGAACACATCCGAATTCCAAAATTGGCCGTATGTACATTTTATAAATCATCACAAGAGAGTCTCTCCGCATTTCTGATCGACTGTTGCAAAGCCTTCTTAGCATTCCAATCGCTCGCACTTCTTTTTAATTTATGTATTCAATGTGCGTGCGCCAATTTAGCCGGTCATCGTATATTATGCCCAGGTATTTTACCGAGTCCACCTGAGATATGTTCTGTAGGCGGCAAGTTAAGTTTATATGTATTGGATCTAATAAAGGAAAAACTATTATTGCGCATTTACTGACATTTAGGGAGAGGCGAATATTCAGTAACCAGTTTTCTATGTCGCACAGGTATGTTTGCAAACGATTATATAAGGAGTGGATGTCAATATCAGATGCAAAAAAAAGCAATGTCATCTGCGTAGACATATGTGTATATGTCATTATGACAAGGAATAGAGCTTAGTAATATATTAAATAATAAAGGGGACGTGACAGCTCCATGTGGAACTCCACGCGATAGTCGACGACTATTTGAAGAATATCCTTTCAATGAACAATAAAATTTTCGGTCAGTCAGAAACTCGCTAAACCATTTTGTTATGTATTTTGGGAAATCAAGGTTAATTAATCGATTCAATAAAACTACGTGTTCTACACTATCGTAAGCTTTTGATTTATCTAAAGTTACTAGAGCTGCAATTTGTCTCTGGCGACGTGCTAGTGTTATACGGCTTTCCAGGTCCACATGAGCGTGCCAGATGGAACAGCCAGATCTAAAGCCAATTTGGAAAGGGCTGAGCACTTCTTTGTCCTCTACTAATTTTATAAGACGAAAATTTAGAATTCTTTCTATTAATTTTACTAAATTGGAGATTAGAGCAATTGGTCGAATATTATCAAGCGTGTATCCGTCACCATTATTTTTAGGAATCGGAATAATTTTAGCGAGTTTCCAAATGGAAGGTATTCACGAAAATTGGATAGAATAATTCACTATATCTAAACGATCATCTGGGGACTCCTTGAATAAAATTTTTGTCATTTTTGAGGTTATTCTGTCAACACCAGGGGCAGCATGTGGCATACTTTCCACTGCTGTGGCCAGTTCTAACATTGTGATCTCCGTAAAATCATCGGGCTGTATGTGTAACTTGGAAGATGGCGATAACAAGGACGTGAATCGGATTTCTGAACCCTTTCCAATTTCTTCTACCATTTGCGTCATTTCTTCACTGGTGAAAACCACCCAGTCAATGTTACTCGGACGCGGAAGAATCTTTCTGCCACGAAGAAAAGAGAAAAGCGCTCGCTTGTTTTTAGATTTAGATAGATATTCGAAATGTTTGCAATCATAGTCGTATTTTGCTTTAGAAACTGTATGTTTAAATATAGTTCTGTAGAATTTATAATCACTCCAATTTTTTGGACACTGGCTATATAACAATTTTTTCCAGGCTGCTTTCCTTCTTTTATAATCGCGTGAACAGTCTGTATTCCACCAAGGGTTGTAGGAGTACCATTATTAGATCTAATTCTGAATTCCGACTGCTTGCTAGATTTTTCAAGGGCATGAAGTGCGGCTGCAGCGTCGAGTCTTCGTTTTCGCTGTTCTTTATCCTGGTCACTGCTGACATCTAGGACATCCAAGTAATACGAACGCTGAGAATGTCTTGTTCTTGTGAGATATCGGAACTCTGAGCGTTCATAACGAGAGGCTGTAGCGTTAAAGCTATTTGAATATACAGAAAGCGTCATATGAAGGGTGTCCCAACTACCATGCACCACGATTTAAAAAAAAAAAGCATTTGCGTTACTCGAAGAAAACCTAGTACTTATTGTTACCAGTGTAGTAGAATAGTCACCGGTAATTTTTTTCGCTACTGAGATTTATTTAGGCAATTGTAATTAAGTATCTAACTGAGAAGTACAGTCCTAATTATGAAAGTGTCAATGAGAAAATTGCAGAGGGATATGAAAAATTCCCGATGCAGGTTTCTGCTACTCAATACGCACTACATAAAGGTGTTTTTCTGAGCGTGAAGGAAGTCCGCGAATAGGCGCAAAGTACCTCGAACGGCCCTATACGCAGTTCCCATACAAGATGGTGGCGTTAAGAGAAAAGATGACGTGAGATGACGCGCTACTACTATCAACACGACAACGATTGCGGGAAAACTGGATAACATTAAGTTCAATGTAAGGTACGGTGGGTTCCTGATATATCTGAAAAATAACCACATGCAAATTTGTCACGTGGACAACTAACGCAGGGCGTGCAGAAGTAGAGCCGCATTAATGCGCACCGTAGGGTCTAGGTGACACTACGGAAGCGGTCACACGTCAAATGAACACTTACTTCTCTGGCCGCCGCGGTAGCTTTGCGGCTATGGCATTGCTCGAAGTCGCGGATTCGATCCCGAACCGCGGCATTCTCATTTCGTCGGGGACGAAAAAAAATGCTCGTGCACTTGACCCCGGTGTCAAAATTCACCCGGAGTCCGCCACTACGGCATGCCTCATAATTCGATTGTGCTTTTGGTTTCGGCACGCACAGCCCCATGGTTCAATTACAGTTTAACAATTCTGCGACGATGCGATGTGACCAGTGAGGCAATGAATATGCTCAACCCTCTCAGAGGTTCTGAAGTATGGCGCAGAACAACGCCTGCAGCAAACACCTCCCTTTGTGTGTTCTATGTACTACTCAGACAAACAGCAGTCCTGCACGCAAGATAACGTTTAACATCAACTCATCACTTTCGTGTAGAACTAAACGTAAAGAAGCTTCATAAAAACATTCGCCGTCAGCATCACCGCTAATTATCGTCAATCGAAGAAACAGCCCAGAAAGCTTCGCTGACATTGATTCCCACATTGCCTGGCCTCTGCATAATGTTTTGACATTATAGAGAGGCACATTCCCAGTAGAAGTTACCTAGTTACCGAAGTTGGCGCCAACGATGTTCATTCAAGAGCGGCACACACCTACTGGCACATACGCAGTTAATCAAGTTGGTATCAAAGAGGTTCATATGGTTCTGCGGTTTTACGTGCCAAAACCACGATTTGATTATGACGCACGCCGTAGTGGGGGACTCTGGAATAACTTTGGCCACCAGGGGACCTATAACGTGCACGGGACACGGGCGTTTCTGGATTTCGTCCCCATCGAATTGCGGCCGCCGCAGCCGGGATTTGATCCCACGACCTCGTGCTTAGCAGCGCAACACCATAGCCGCTAAGCCACTGCCGCGGCTCAAAGAGGTTCATTGAAGAGCAACACATAACGCGTGGCACATACACTGTGCGCCAAGTGGGCGTCAAAGGGGTTCTTCGTGCAGCCGTACATTCACGCGTTTAGAGTGAACCGTGTCGGTGCGAAAGAGGTTCGTTGAAGAGCGGCAGGTAGGTGCACAGTGCCACATCCACATGTAGTGACACAAGTTGGTCCGACGGTTGGTGTCCTGTTCCCGTAGCACAGCAGCCAGGCGCGCTGCCCCTTCGACCATGGAGTACCCGGAGACCAGGGTTTGCGGGAACACGGTTAGAGACTTGGATGGATAGAAAGCTTGCCCCAGGAAAGTGCGTGAAGTGCCGTAACAATGCTAATCGTAATAAAAGAAAAATATAAAATTTGTCGGTGGGCGGAACCGAAACCGCTCTAGGCGGACTCATCAGCACAGCAACCACTTGCTTTAGCGCGCTGTATTGGTGATGTGTTATTTTCCCTTTCGTGGTATTTGTTACGGTGCACACAGTGTCACGAAGAAACATCACCTCATAAACAAACAATTGATACTCATACAATTTGTGCGAGTGCGATGAGACTCTAGAGCACCTTCTGTGTCATTGCCCATCTTTTGACGCTCAATGACGTACTCTACAAGGTCAACTCAGGCTATTAGGTAATAGAGTGCTCTCTGAAGAAAATATCCTGGGACCATGTCCTATGCATTCTTGCATGCGAAAGGCCACAAATGCCCTTCTACACTTCTTGAAGGTGACTGGACTGAATGAACATTTGTGACAGTGGACTGACTCGGTGAATGACTGACCCATTATTATATTTCTTCTCGCTCCTTCTTATCTATCCTTCCCCTTTCCCTCTACCCAAGCGTAGGGTAGTCAACCGGGCACGTCCTCCATCTCCTCCTCCTCATCATTGAGGCACAAGAGCGAAGCCCGCCCGCTTTCGCGCCTCATTGATGATGAGGAGGAGATGATGATGATTTATTAGTATCCCTTTCGAATCAAAGTGGTTATACAAACCGTCACCTAGCCTGCTTGAGGTAATCCGCGAGAGGTTCAGCTCCGCATTTCTCAGTGTTCAATGCACCGGCGCACCCCGCATATCGGTGGCCACGCGCAAAATTTAACAGCATCTCAGTTTTCTAATGGAAATTCCAAATGGTCATGAGGGACACTGTTTATTATTTGATAGGAAACACAGATGACGTAAGTTAGGAGAGGAGCTTAGAGGGTATTTTGGGGAATTTTGAGATACCGAGAAATTTCTGCACCTAGCCGTGCTTACATAATCCAAAGTTGGCAGAACAGAGATGGCAGAAATATTGTGGATGTTTGTTCAAGATAATCTGCCATTTCATTCAAGTACAAAGAACGGTGGCCCGGTACCGAAATCAAATGAACTTCCCGTAAGGGCGGATGATCCTTCGAACGAAATTATCGCAGGATTCTCGAATATCAGGATGCAGGAAGTGCTGTGCGCACAGCAAGCGAGTCTGTCACCACAACTCAGTCCGACGAAGTGTCAGCTCACGCACTAACGCATGTTCTACCTTCTAGACTCACCTGTTCGTCGTCTGGGGCAAGGAATTCCTGGAGGCCTGCTGCTGGCATTACAACGGAAAGTCTGCCTGGGGGTGGGCTGCGCAAGCGTCGGCTAGGACGATAATATCTGAGGGCACGTGATCTTCACCTTATCAAGGGCACGTCGCCATCCGATGACTACATAAGCAGCCAGCGGCGATCAACGCATCGCAGTCCGACGAAGTGTCAGCTCACGCACTAACGCATGTTCTACCTTCTAGACTCACCTGTTCGTCGTCTGGGGCAAGGAATTCCTGGAGGCCTGCTGCTGGCATTACAACGGAAAGTCTGCCTGGGGGTGGGCTGCGCAAGCGTCGGCTAGGACGATAATATCTGAGGGCACGTGATCTTCACCTTATCAAGGGCACGTCGCCATCCGATGACTACATAAGCAGCCAGCGGCGATCAACGCATCGCAGTCCGACGAAGTGTCAGCTCACGCACTAACGCATGTTCTACCTTCTAGGTAAGCAAGTTTGCACAGGTGTTGAATAGTTACTTGATTTAATTCTAATTGTACACTTCGTCGGACTGCAACTTTGTTTTTGTGTCTTACCTTAGTGTTCATATGTGTGGTGCTACAATTTGTTAGTATGTCTTCTACATCTCTGGAAAATAGTTGTTCCACATGCTTGAAGCCTGTGAAGAAAGACACTGACAGCTTGCATTGTACTGTGTGTAATTCCTTTTTCCATATCGGGAAATGCTGTGGTCTTTCAAAGCAGGTCTTGAAGACGCTAGACAGACAAAGATGGTTATGCGCGAATTGTAAGTCGAAGCATGTCTCTGAATCTGAGAGTGATAGTGATGGTGACACGACGGAACCAACAATGCGGGAAATAATGAAGGCCATCCGTGCACTCGATAACAAGGTATCAAAGATTAGTTCACGTGTGGACAACCTCGACAAAGCCATTCAGGCACAATCTGCAAAGAACAGCTCGGTGTTACAAATAATCGAAAAGCAATCCAAGGTTATTGAAGGCATAGAAGCGTCAATGGAAGTGCTTTCATCGAAGCATGATGAAATGAAAACAGCGCTGGACGCATTCAGTACCGTGGTGACTGGCTTAAGGAAGCGTTCAGATGAACTGGCCGGGTGTGTAGCCGTGAATAACAGAAAGATAAGCGAGCTGAGTTTAGCACTGAATAACCTTGAGGCTTACTCGCGCAGAAATAATATTGAAATTCATGGTGTGAAACAAATCCCAAACGAGGACCTTACTACCATAATGAGATCTCTCGCCACTAAGATAGACGTCCTGCCAGAGACAGTAGATGCAGTAGAAATAGTACATAGGCTTCCAAATAGAGAAGGAAAGGTCCCGGTCATTATTGCTAAATTCAAGTCACGACTAGACAGAGATAAATGGTTTCAGAAGCGCAACGCAATGAGACAGGAAGGGATATACATAAACGAAAACTTGACGCCACAGACCAAGAAGTTACTTTGGCAAACCAAGGAGCAGGCCAGGGCCAAGAACTATAAATTCGTCTGGGTTAGAAACGGAGTTGTTTTTGTAAGAAAGGAGCAAGGATCCGGTGCCGTGAGAATTCTTGAGGAAGGTGACCTTGAAAGGCTTCGCTAGCATGAACGAAGAGTTTGTTTCGCTTGCTGAGTGGAACTGTCACAGGAATAGTTGCTTGAAGAATTCTCATGCTAGATCTGTGCTGGACCTCGTGCATGTGAATGTTAGAAGTATTAGGAAGCATTGGGAACTATTGAATTTTTATCTGAATTCTATTACATCTCTGGACGCCTTGTTGTTAACTGAAATAAATATTAAGGCGGAGGAGTCAAGTGTCTTCAAACTACAGGGTTTTCATTCCTATTCACATTGCCGCAGGTTAGGTAAGGGTGGCGGCATTTCCGTGTTTGTTAAGGACACATGGTTTAGTGAGCAGATATCGTGTGTTTTTACAGCAGCTGAAGTAGTTTCCATTTCTGTAAGCAATAAAAAAAACAATTTAATTATAGTCGCTATATACCGCCCCCCTAACTCTGACTTACAGACATTTCTGTTAGAATTGTCGCAGTTTTTAAATAAATATAGCAACAGCAATGTCATTCTCGCTGGTGATCTGAATATTGATATTTCCGAAATACGAAAGCGAGGAGTTGCGGATTACCTCGACTTGCTTGCTGCAAATGGTATCGAACATGTAATACATAGTTTTACTCGTGAAGAGATATCTGGCACTACGATCTCAAGGTCGTGCATTGATCATATAGCTATAAGATGCTGTGCATTTGAGTCATGCGCAGCGGTGATCCGCAAAAAAGTTGCGGATCATTATTTTACGGCATTGTGTGTCTATGAGGCGACCGCAGAGAAAGATGATTGTAGAGCACGCACTGTGAACATTATAAATGATAGAACCATTGACAGCCTAATAAAGAATTTTGACTGGGATTCTCTAATTACAAACAATCACATTTTGACCTACGAACTTTTAGTAAAACAATTTGACAAGTTTTACGCATCCTCCAGAAGCAAAATTCAGCTAAAGCTTAGAAATCCGGATAAAAAGTGGATCAGTCTAGATATTGTGCAACTGTCTTATGAAAAAGATAAACTTTGGAATCTCTGTAAATCTCAGCCTTCTAACCTTGCTCTGAAAGAACAGTACCGTGTAACACGTAACAAGCTTACAGCAATGTTACGGTTGAGAAAAAAAGAATTTTTTTCTGCTGAGTTTAGCAAGTGTAATGGCAACATGAGAAAGACATGGGGTCTCTTGAGTGAACTAATGGGAAGGCCCAAAAAAGGTAATCTAGATGATCAGATATCATCGGCATTTGCAAGTGAAAATCCCTTGGCTACCGCGAATTCATTCAACGAAATATTTGTGTCATCAATTGATGATCTAAAACAGCATTCTCGTGTTAGTCCAGTAACATACCACGGACGAACGCTTGCAAATTCCGCTTTTCTGCCATCAGTTGATGATTACGAGTTGTGGAGTATCATTAATACCCTACCGCTAGATAAGCCTCCTGGCTACGACAATATTAGAATGAAGGATCTATTAAATAATTATTCCAAACTAAAAAATGTACTTTTGCATATTATGAATGGTTGTTTACGAACAGGTAACATACCACAGGGGTTAAAAATATCGGTTATTAGGCCAATATATAAGTCTGGTAAGAAGTCTGACAAGACGAACTATCGTCCTATATCAATACTGCCATCGCTCAGTATTATAATGGAGAAAATCGTTCACAGAAGTATGGTGTCTTTTTGTGAGAAGTTCTCGATATTAAATGGTGCTCAGTATGGCTTCCGGCGGCATCTTGGAACGGTTGACCTCCTAGAGGATTGCTGTGACCTAATCCATAATGATATAGATAAAAATCAGATTGTGCTTGGCCTATTCATAGATGTGAAAAAGGCTTTTGATACTGTTGACCATGCTGTCATGCTACAAAAGTTAGAAAGTGTTGGGTTCAGAGGATTGTATCAGCAGTTTTTTTCGGGTTATTTTACTGGGCGCCTACAATCTGTCAAGATAAAAGACCAATTCAGTGATTTCAAGCGTATTGCGTATGGTGTTCCGCAAGGTTCCGTATTGGGCCCATTTTTATTTAACATCTATGTGAACGACTTGGCTGATCTGAAGCTAAACTCGCGACTTTTTCAGTACGCTGATGATACAGCATTGATCATATCGCATGAGTCCCACAGTGAAGCTTTGACGTTATTACAGGCTGACGTCGAGGCACTTTTTGATTGGCTATCCAATAACGAATTATGTGTAAATAAAGCGAAAACCAAGCTAGTGTGTTTTAGAAATCCCCACAAGAAAGTTGAGCTCAGACAATCCATTTTACTTCATGGCAGCTCGTGTACGGGGTGTCAATGCTCACAGATACCCTTCTATCCCACTGTTAAATATTTAGGAATGTACTTAGATGAAAAAATGTCCTGGTGTGATCATGTAGAATACATAGTTAAGCGCCTTCGACTGCTTTCTCTCCAATTATATCGAATTAAACACAGTAGTTCTGTTCAGCTGCGCAAAACTGTATTCAAAGCGATGGGCGAATCGATCCTGCGGTACGGTATTACGGTGTATGGTTCTTGCTCGCACTCACGAGCTAAACAAATTGACAAAGTTTTACATCGGCTGTCAGCAAACATATTGTATGGCACAAACTGTGATGACTTAGACACCATTTCAAACATGAGGGCGGCTGAAGTTACTTCTTTACATAATTTATTTATGCAAGTAGTGGTTATCAGAAATTACTTCTCCTGTAAATTCAAACAATTAGAAAGCAAACCACGAGTCTTAAGGAGTGTGTATCGTTATAAACTTCCTAAAATATATACACATTATGGAAAGAGATGCCGGGATTTTTACGTCCCCTTTCACTTTAATCAGTTGCCTCAGGAAATGCTGTGCTTTCATTCGGTAAAACAATTGAAATCTGCTCTGAAATCTTGGTTGCCTATCAGTGTATAATATTTGTGCTCAACTACTTTCTCCTGTAACTTCGCTTCTTGAGTATTATTACTTCCTGTGTTTTATTTGATTTCTTCATTTACTTAGATTATCTGTGATAATGTCTTATATCATTATTGTGTTATTTGAGTCACGTATGCTGTACAATGCTCTTTTTATTTTCATTTTTCGTGTATGTGCTGAGTAGACACTATAGCGACTGCCGTGTCCCGCCCACAAGCGATTACGCTTCCGCGGGCACGAATACTACTTTGTATTTTACTTGGAATAAAATATGTATGTATGTATGTATGTATGTATGTATGTATGTATGTATGTATGTATGTATGTATGTATGTATGTATGTGCAAAACGCCGACGGCGTCGACAACAGTTCTGCGTGTTGCCGGTGCTGCTGCATGTCCAAGTTTATACAGCTGATAAAGCTACTATCATTACTCCGTATAGCTCTCTACAAATTTGCTATCGCAATTGATGCTTCGCCTTTCAGGTGAAACTGCGATTTTTTAAGCGGCTTGGCGTCGAAAATTCCGAGTTGGCTACATGGCTATATTTGGACTATTTTTGTATTAAGGACATCAGCACTGACAAAATTTGGGAACGCCAGTTTATGAAAACCCAAAGCTCATTGCTGTGAAAAAGTTATGTAGGCAATCTCGAAGGCTGTGTTTTTAGGCAATGTAGGCCCTGAGTGGATGGCGTTAAGTCATCGCTGCCGTGTTTACACGTCTTTCCAGGCTAAGCACTCTTTTTGTTTTGGTTTAGGCGCCATCTGCTGCCGCTTCACACGTGGTTCAGTAAGAAAACCGTTCTCAAAACTAAGCATGGGCAAGTGGGCGAAATGCAGGTGTGCATATAAGAATTAATGGTAGAAGAACCCCTCTTTCAAAGGTACGTACATTTTACTTTATGCGCATATTTGGTTTTAAAAGCGTCTGGTGGTGCGTTGTTTCGGAATGGAGTAAGAAATTCGGCAAATTTCTTACTCTATTACAAAATGTCCGAAATTCATTCCGCATTCGAAGGCAACTATTGCATCTGCAAAGCATAAAGCCATTCAGAATTTAAAATATTGCAGTTGAGAATGAGGATGCTTTAAGGTAGCGTGAAGGTCTTGCGTGAGGCTGCCACATGATCACGAACTTCGGCACGAGCGCACTGTCGCACTGGCGGTGGAAGTGCTTTGTACTCGCTCGTCGTCTGCCGTTATCTCAAGATCGGTAGCCACGGCACGCTGCGCGTGGAGGACCACTGCCGTTCCGTCCCCTCTCTAGTCTTTGGAAACACACAGATATTGTCGGCCCACCGGCTTTATTAAAGAAAGGATAATCGAATGCGCTATAGGATATTTGTTGTGTTTCCTTTTTGCAGAAGTAAGAACGCAGATGCAGGTGCACCATTTTCAGTTAGTGTGGCGTAGTGACGGTAACGGAGGGTGCGCCAGCCAGGTCGAGCCGATTGTGTTCGCGAAGAACGGGTTATCAGAGTGCGCGGGCTCGTTTCCTTTACTGTTGTCTGCACCGGCGGGCTGACCAACCGTAAAATGAGTATTTTTGGAACGTGAGAATGCTTTCACTAGGTTTAACAAAAGTGGTTGTCTATGATAAAATGACAGGCAACTGAGCAAGAGGTATTTCCTTTATTGCGATAGCAACTATATGGGGAGGCAGTGGCGCACCGACGGGGGGGGGGATTCGGGGGTTGTAACCCCCCCCCCCCCCTGAAGCCGACTTAACCCCCCCCCCCCCCTTTTGTTTAACCCCTTTTCTTTCCTTACGCATTTGAGTGCTGCAACTAAGATGTAAGATGCGCAAGCGTCTGCACACTCGCAAAAAGCGCATTTTTTTTTACAATTTCCCGTGAATAAATCGAAATTAGTGCTGTTTAGATGGTATTGGCAAACTGTGAACCCCCCCCCCCCTGGCAGAGATCCTGGGTGCGTTACTGTGGGGAGGGACTCCAAGCGCATTTCTAGCGTGGTCGTGGTCGTCGCTGTGAGGTTGCGTCTAAAGTTGAAACACGGTAACATCGTCGCCGCGCGCGTATGTTCCCCAGTGGCATTACATTTCTTCATTTTTTTTCAGGTCACACTGAAGGTAAGGTATACACAGCCCCCCTCGGAAATTTGGCAACACACGCACTCGTGCCTGCATTCACAGAAACTTACGCACACGTTTTCAGATTGCACGAATCTTGCCAGGGAATCCCTGTTCAAAAATTGCACAGTTCAACGCTTCGATACTAATACCACCTGGGTTATTGCCAGCGCCGTAATCCAGGTGGCAATTGAAACAGTAAACTTTATTTCACCTCTGCTGCTACGGGCCAGCAGGTCATTCTGCTTTTGCACTCAAAGGCGAATTGCAGTCACAACTGTCCCTTCTTCGCACGAGAAAAATGCGAGGTTTCAAGTTTTCTCCAGAGTCCAGTGTGCCTCTAGACATGCAACACTGATTGTATAAGACTAATAAGTACAATACACAGGGCCATTGGTCTTACAGGTAAATCAGTACAACTAATAGAAATTTCTGTTGGTCTATACAAAACTTATACAACTAATACAAAACTGTATTAGACTAATTATTACAAACTTCTATTAGAATTTTTGCTAGGGTTGCACTGCAAGCACTGCATGTTACTTGCCTTCAGTTAAACTTCTGTCACCAATATTTCATTAGGATCCAAACTGGAACCAGTTGCTACCAGTACAACTGGTCAATGTTTAAGTTGGTTCCAGTTGCTACTGATACAACTGGTCAAAGTTCCAGTTCGAATACAACTGGAACCAGTTGATTCCAGTACAACTGGTCAAAGTTCCAGTTGGATCCCAACTGGGTCCAGTCACTCCCAGTATAACTGGAAATTGTTCCAGTTGGATCCCAGCTGGAACCAGTTGCTACCCAGTTGCTTTCCAACTGGGACCAATTGGTGTTTAACTGGGACCAGTTGGTTTCCAGCTGGAACCAGTTCATCCCAGCTGATCCCAGTTGGATCCCAGTTGTAAATTTTCACCTGGGAAGTTTATAACATCTCTTATAAATGTATAATAACCCCAATACAGTCAAGGAAATTGAACCAAAGGATTTTAGTTGCAAGAATATTAATATTTATGCCATTGTGTTTTACATCCTTTCGAGCCAAAGCATTTCTCTTGCGCATTCCGTGGTATAAGAATACGCCCTGAACGTTCGCGTACATGCTGCCCCTACATACTACTGTATACATCTATTCTGCAAAGCAAACTACGCCTTTCTCGCTCTAGAACTGATGAAGGGCTATTTCGTCCATGCAGAATTTATGCTTCTCCTCGTATACTCAAGTTTAACGCGTTTAACGAACTAAACAGCGTTAATAGCTCCTCTATTCTTGAATCTCAAACGGGGAAACAAAGAAGTGACGGAAAAGGCAAGTACGTTACCTTCGCATGTGACAGAGCTCTGCTGCGTTTCGAAATATGTAACTGTCTATGATGCCACTGTGAATGTGGTTTTCAGTTTAAATACGATGGTAAATATGCCGCAGTTCCAATGTAATGTGGCCGCAGCAGCAGACGACGCGCGCCGCTAGAGTGACCTATAGAATGTGGGAGAGTGTCCAAAGCGCTGCGCGAATGCATGGGAGGAGCGAGGACCTTTTTCTGTGAACTCCCGCGCCGCGGCGCTGCTGTACCGGACCCGCGATACACAGCCCCCCTGTATCCCGCGTGACGGGATACATTTTAGTGAAAGTGTAGCAACACCGGTCGGAAATCGATTCGCGGCACGAGCTGTAGCTTTTTTAGGCGGGCCCCAGGCAATCAGGAAGCAGGATTAAGTATTGAACATAGCGAAACACCAGTAAAGGGCAGAATTAGGCGACCAGGAGTCAGGAAAAGACGCAGAAAGGATAAGAATAGAGAAGGTAAAATTTGCTACATTAACATGCAGGGTGGTCGTAAGCAGGAAAAATGGCTGGAAATTCAAACGCAACTGAATGATGAAGCGATTAGTGTGTACGCCTTGACCGAAACGCATCTACGAGATTTGGAGCAGCCGCCTGTTATTGACAACTTTGTATGGGAAGGGTGCAACAGAATGACCGGGTCAAGGAAAGGCGGAGGCGTAGGCGTACTAATTAGGCGAGGTCTGAAGTGGCGAAGGGTAAACGAGACATGTAAAGAGCATTTATGGATTAGTGGTACATGGCAAGGTAAAAAGACGTGGCTGGGAGTAGCTTACCTGTGGACAGTTAGTGATAGCAGGGAAAAAATAAGGAATTGGTCGATTGCATTAGAAGCGATATTAATGAGTTCAGTAACTCGGGCCAGGTGATATTAGTGGGAGATATGAACGCGCACATGGACGATTTAGACGGATATACTGATTACAACGGCTCTCTAGTGCTGGATTTGTGTGATGAACAGAACCTTATAGTAGTTAACAGGGAGAATAAGTGTCATGGACAGGTAACGTGGCAATGCGGAAACAGGCAGTCATGTATCGACTACGCCTTAGTCTCAGAAATGGTCTACGAACAACTGGACCAAATGATAATAGACGAAAATGGAAAAAATAGCCTGGGAAGCGATCATAGACGTTTAGCATTAAAGTTTGGGAGAGATACCAGCGCAGAACATGAACCAATAGCCTCAGAGTTTTTAAAAATGAATGACGAGCAAATAACAGAGATCGCAAACAACATAGAGAAGAAAATTGAGGCTTTTCCTACAGCAGTCTGGGAATATAAGGAACTGGTGGAGGTTATGCAGCATGAAATAAGGCGGACACGGCAATACAATTGTTGGATTGGAAAGAGGAAACCACGTAAGTGGTGGAACAAGGAAATTAAACAAGCTATAGAAGAGCGTAAAGAGGCATCTAGGGTTCATCGAGAAGCCAAAAGTTGGGATTACAAGAAGAAGAGGTGCTCCTTAGATGGAATACATACCGAGGAAAAGAAAAGGGTTGCGAGTGAGCTCGTGCAAGAGAAAATTAAATGCGCAAGTGAACGTTGGGTGCATAACATTCACAAAAGAGACAAAGGCGCCCCAAAAAGATTCTGGAACCATATAAAAGCACTCGGAGCTCCAACTAGAAACTCGCAAACGGCTATAAGGGATGAAGACGGTAACATCTATGAAGGCGATGATGCGCTGCGGTACATCACAGACGTTATCAGGCATAACTTCGGTACGAGAAAAAGCGTAGTTCAGACAACAGATCCAGCAACAACAGAGAGGCCTGAGAGATCAAAATTCAGCATAGAAAGCTTTTATTGGAAAAAGGCAGCAGAAAATGTCCCTAACAACACGGCAGCAGGACCCGATGAAATCCCAATACAGCTAATCAAAAACCTCGGTCCAAAAAGCAAGGCACTGCTGACTAATGCCATAGAGCAAGTGATTAGAACAAAGAATATTCCCGTTGGATGGCGTGAAAGCAAGATGAATCTTATCTACAAAGGCAAAGGAGATAAGGATAAGACGAGCTCGTACAGGCCAGTTACAGTAACGTCGGTGATATATAGAATGGCAATGCAAGCCATAAAATTAGAACTGTCGAAGTGGGTGGAGGAAAACGGTGTATTGGGGGAACTACAGAATGGGTTCAGGCCAGGCAGACGCTTAGAAGACAATATGTTTGTACTAACTCAGTGCATAGAGATTTCAGTAGCTCAGAAAAGACCTTTATGGATAGCATTTCTAGATATTAAAGGAGCTTATGACAACGTAGACAGGGAATTGTTGTGGGATATTCTTCAATACGAAGGCATAGATGACGATTTCGTGGAGCTGCTGAGGGAGATATATCGAGACAACCAAGTACAAGTGGCATGGGAAGGCCGAAAAGGAAATGAAATGGTGGGAATTCACCAAGGATTGAAGCAAGGATGCCCTCTGTCACCATTGTTGTTCACGCTTTACGTCAAGGGCATAGAAAGACGACTGGAAAACAGCGAATTAGGTTTTGATTTATCCTACATGCGTAATGGACAAATGGTGCAACAGAAGATCCCTGGACTGATGTACGCAGACGACATTGTGCTACTAGCGGACAATAAAAAAGATTTACAGATACTTGCGAATATCTGTGGGAACGCAGCGACAAATCTAGGCCTTAAGTTTAGCACAGAGAAATCAGGGATTATGATCTTTAATGAGCACACGAGTAACTTCGTGGTGTCAATTCAACAGCAAGTAATACCCATAGTGAAGCAATATAAGTACCTCGGCGTACACATAAACGAAGGAAAGAATTACTCAAGCAACCACCAAGATAATCTGAAAATAAAGGGGAAGCGGAATGCAGCATTAATGAAACACAGAGCACTGTGGGGCCACAATAAGTATGAGGTGGTGCGTGGAATCTGGAAAGGAGTAATGGTGCCAGCGCTAACATTCGCAAATGCCATTATATGCTTAAAATCGGATATATTGGCGGGTTTGGAAGTTAACCAAAGATCAGTAGGCCGGTTGGCTTTGGGAGCACACGGTAATACGACAAATGAGGCAGTGCATGGAGACATGGGTTGGGCCTCTTTTGAAGTCAGAGAAGCACAAAGCAAAATTAGTTTTGAAGAAAGGCTCAGGAACATGGATGAAAATAAATGGGCGGCTAAAGTGCACAAGTATCTCTACATGAAAAGCGTGGACACAGAATGGAGGAAGAGGTCAAGGAAGCTTGGCAACCAAGTACAGGATAATCGAAACTGTAAATAGACAACCAGGGGTCATCAGAAAGAAAGTGAGAGAAATAGAGACCGTGAATTGGATGCAAAGAATGGAAACGAAAAGGACAATGGAGATTTACAAGAATGAGAAGAAAGAAATTAGAAGGGAAAATCTGTACGATAACACAAAGGGCAGTGCCTTGCTATTTGAGGCTCGAGCCGGTTGCCTAAGGACGAAACATATCGGAACAAATATTCGGAATTAGATGAGACATGTGTATGCTGCAGTAAAGATCCAGAGACCACTCAGCACATCCTAATGGAATGCGACGGGATCCACCCAGCGAGAACCGTAGGTAACGTGCAACTCCCAGAAGCGCTTGGGTTTAAAGTGGAAGGAAACATAAACAGATCAGCCGTAGAGATCAGCAAGAGACGATTAGAGTACTGGTGGAAAAAAAGTAGGGAAAAGATGGATGCGACCTGATCTCTTAAAATCAAAGGCAGCGGTACAAGGTAAATTTTTGAAAAAGAAAAATAATGATAGGTATACAAAAATGCAAGATAAAGAACATGTATAGTATACCTGATTAAATCAAGCAGGCTAGGTGACTATTTGTCGCCGTCCCGTTTCAAAGGGGATGCCAATAAATCATCATCATCATCATCATCAATCGTGGTTAGAAGATAATCTGTTCTCATTGACACAGTGTATTGAAATAGCAGAAAAGGAACACAGGCCCCTATGGCTTGCCTTTCTGGATATCAAGGGAGCCTATGACAGTGTAATCCAAAAGGATTTGTGGGACATACTGGGCACTCTAGAGGTGGAAGATGGAGTAAGAAATCTTTTAAAAGATATCTATAAAAGTAACAGGGTGCTTATAAAATGGGAAAACAAGGTATCTGGGCCTATAGAGATACAGCAGGGGCTTAGGCAGGGGTGCCCTCTGTCACCTCTGTTGTTCATGCTGTATTTACAAGGATTAGAGAAAAAATTAGAGAGGAGCGGACTTGGCTTCAACCTTTCCTATTCCAAGCAGGGAGAATGGATTTAAACAGTCATTACCAGGACTGATGTATGCAGATGACATTGTACTTATGGCTGACAGCAAGGAAGACTTGCAGAGATTAATGGACATCTGTGGTAAAGAGGGAGATAGCTTAGGTTGAAGTTTAGTAAAGAAAAATCGGCAGTCATGACTTTTAATGATAATCAGGGCAGCGAGCATAGGATACAGGAGGTTACGCTGGAGGTGGTGGATAAGTACAAATATCTTGGAGTGTGGATAAACAATGGGGCTGAGTACCTAACGGAACATGAAAATATGTGACGGCTAAAGGTAGCAGAAATGCAGCTGTGATGAAAAATAGGGCACTGTGGAATTACAATAGGTACGAAGTGGTGAGAGGGATTTGGAAAGGGGTGATGGTCCCTAGTTTGACTTTCGGCAATACGGTCCTGTGCATGAGATCAGAGGTTCGAGCAAGGTTGGAAGTTAAGCAGCGAGGGGTAGGTAGACTGGCTCTGGGAGCACACGGAAATACACCAAATCAGGGGGTACAGGGTGACATGGGATGGACGTCATTCGAGGGCAGGGAAGCCAGCAGCAAGATAGAATTTGAGGAGCGATTGAGAGAGATGGCAGAAAAGCGGTGGGCAAGGAGAGTTTTCAGTTATTTGTACATGAGGAATGTTGATACAAAATGGAGGAAGCTGACCAGAAAACTGTCAATCAAATATTGGACTGCAGGAGGGGTGCAACCAGGAAACAGCGGTTAAGGAAACAGAGAGGGGTCTGTGGAAAACAGGGATGCAGACGAAATCAGCACTGGGCACATACCGAACTTTCAAGCAAGAAATTGCCAAAGAAAATATCTACGATAATTCTAGGGGAAGCTCTTTGTTGTTTGAAGCCAGGACGGGAGTATTGCGGACTAAGATGTACCGAGTCAAGTACCAAGGTATAGACACGTTGTGCTGTGCGTGTGGAGAAGAAGAGGAAACGGCTGAACACCTCATACTTTTCTGTAAGGGCTTAACCCTACAGTGCAAGGCAACGGGGCTGATTTTTTCAAAGCATGGGGTTTAGGGACAGTGAAGGCAAAATAGACTTTAAGCGGGTAGAAATAACCAAACAGAGGTTATCTGATTGGTGGATAAGGTTAAGGCGGGGGTGAAATTTCACCACCACAAAGTACAAATTATCTTAATAGTCATGGCTAGGTGGCGTATGTCACCGCCCGATTTAAAGGGTTCAGCCTCATCCATCCATCCATCCATCGTGGGCTTTCTCCGCTGCGGAAGCCGCGCCAATGCGGCGGGCGTCTGCTACGAGCCTGATATTTTGGTTGCTATTAGCCAAAATCGCGATAATTTCGGATATATTAAGTACCACGTCACCGCAAGGTAATACCGCAGTGACTCACCACACAGAGAACGCGTTTGCCAGCTGTGAATATGGGTATTTTGTGTATTTCCTTCTAGCTCGCTTGGTCCGCGCTTACTTGGCTGTTTGAGTAACGCATTCCGCGCGCTTACTTCATTTAGTTATGCGTGGAATGAGCAACGTGAACGTGCTGCAGAAGAAAATAAGCTGGAGACCGCGATAATAACCAAGGAGAACGTAGCAGATATGGCTAACTAATGCTAACGCTTTTGAACCTTATACCGTTTCCTTTATTTTATTTCATGCATTCGATTTGCTTTACAAGACTGCATCCAGCGCTCTGGTGTTTCTTTATTAAGGCGAAATCCTTAACTGCGCTCTTGGGAAGCGGAATGTGTCTGTTGGCCGATGCCGCGGTACCAAAAATAAATACAAAACACGTAACTCTCGCGGCTCGTTCACTTGGTATACCAAAGTATTGTGTGGAAAGGCACAAATGTGTGACTAAGATGGCTGATGGGTCATCCAGGCATTAGTAACTTCACATACTCGCACTCACGTCACGATTAACGATAACAATATTACGTGTGGTCATATGACGACGGCCCAGAAATCCCTCTGATGCTGTGGGTGTGACGATAAAAACGTGTTGAATGCCAATCTCGATCTGAACGTGTCGAACTTACTCAATATATCATGAAGAATGGAGAGCATAGGTAAAGGGTAATAATAGTAATCATAATGTCTGGGGTTTACACCGAAAAATCACAATATGGCAATGAGAGACGCCGCATGGAGGGCTCCGTTAATTTCGACCACCTGGGTGTTCTTTACGTGCACCTAAATCTATGTACACGGGGTGTTTTGTGCATTTAGCCTCCATCGAAATGTAAGCCGCCGTGGCCGGGAATCGAACCCCCGTCCTCGAGCTTAGCAGTACAACCTACCAAAAGCAACTGTATAGGTAAAGGGTACGCGAGAATATACGCGGCAAAAAACAAGACAAGCCAAAATAAATGAAACGCTAACAGTGCAACATTGTATACGTATGCCTCATTTCATAATTACGAGCAAGCGACGCGTCAGAAAACGAACATGACAGATTACGTATGTGCAACTCGTCTTTCGCCTTCTTGTGTTGCAAGAGCGCAAACACTAAGTGAATTTAACATGAAAGTAACTTTAGGAATATTTAGTGCGTATGCTCGCTGGTTCGCACACAGCAAATATACTTACTGATCAATAACTACGTACTTGTAGTTACGTAATGAAAGAGGCAACAAATCACCAGAACATAAAACTTTTCATTTTTTGCTGTATTGAAGGTAACTATTTAGGGATATGTAGATCCATTGTGAAATTTGTAGTGCATCAGACAGTAATGTTCAAGACGATTTCCCCTCAATATAATTGCAAGCACAAACATCGTCACGCGCGCCATGAATGCTTGTTAGTTTACGTAAAAAAAGCACACGTTACGCAATAATTATGGTATATAATGAGAAGTTACATGTTGGTAATTTCAGAGAGGATTCACGGATTATTAAAACAAGGCTATTCCAGTAATAACTTTTACATAAGAAATTAGTAAATGGCTAGGCCAGTAGTAGCTATCTATTCATTTCAATGTAGAAAAAATATATTTGTTTAGCTGTATTGGCTGCATCGAATGGCTTTTCTTTCGAATGTCTGAATTTGAAAAAAGCTTCGCTCACGGTGAACCTTAAGGTACATCATGCGCGAAATTTGTATTGAAGAGATAGCGTACAGCAAGAATTGTTCGTGTACGCAATCTCTGAACCGAAATAAGCCAACAATATTGCGTCGTTAGGGCCGTCTTTGCTCTTTCTCTTGCTTCCCTTACACCTTCTCACTCTGCTATGTTCATAATCAAATATTGTCGGGGCTAAAAAATATTCGAATAAATACATATGCATATAGCTGTAAACCACTACTGACCGTGAGCGAAAAGCGCGTAATGGTGAGCGAAGCGGTCACTGCACGCACGTAAGTTTTTCACTTGACTGCGCGAGTAATTTACTTTTTTCGTTACTCTTATTCTTCAAGCAAGGTGCTATTGCCCGCGTACCCATGCGAATAACGTTTCTTTATTTACGTTCTTTCCTTGCGCGGGCTCATTTAGCGCGTTTCTACGCACGCGCAGTTACCGTAATACCGTTCCCGAACTCTATAACACCGGAGCTAGGCCGCGCTGATGAGTTTGATACGTTAGCTTTTGCATTATCTTGCTGCCCAAGCACAAAGAAACGCTCAAAGATGGGTAATCTCCATGCAGCACTACACTGTTCAAGTTAACCCTTTCAGCCCTGGATTTTCTATTTGTTGCATATATTTTTTGCTTTGCATAATTTACACCACAATGACTCTAGAAACATGCCTTAGCAAAAAATAAGTCATTTGTGTTATTGTTTGCCGATTTACAGTCATGTCGTCAAAACCGCACATCAGGGCTCAGTGGTTGCGAAACGCAGTGAAAAGCTAATTTATTCAGAGGTGGAAAAACACAATCATTGCAAACACAAACTTCACTAATTGTTGATGTGGAAGCCTCTGAAGCAGTTTCCAGCCTTGGCAAGACACAGGTGCACGTTACATTTTTTCGCACATGATACGGGTTTGTCCCGTGCATCCCTCAAGCTTACAACGCTGTTGCCTGCTGTCGGTACGAAGAGGCCAGTGTCCCACCTGATCAAACCTGACGTCTTGTACAGGCTTATTTTCAGCATATCTTGCTTTTTTCGAAGTCACCAGAGGGGAGAGTGACGGCCTTCCTCGCTTTTTCACCTTTGGCCGGTTGTTGGCTCGTGCAAGTGCTTCAGTAATATGGAGGGTGAAGTCCAGTTGCTTGCCAGGCATCAGTCCTCGTGCAGCTGCATCACTTCTATACTCCAGCCATGCGTTCACAACTGAGGCATTGATAACGTGAAATATCTGGCTCAGGCTGCTCAAGCTCATCACCGCTGTCTGAAGATCCGTTGATTTCTCCCTCCACATCAGACAAGTTTCCATTATCAAGTTCACGGAAAAATGCATCCGTGCATTCTTCCAGATGCCTAGAACGCAAGTTCGGGCGGGAATAGAATGAATCTGTCGGTATACACGGTGTAGCGCCCACCGACGCCGCAACGCTGGGCGTTTAGGTCGGCGCTCTCAGCCGGTGCCTTGGCGCTGGCTGTCAAAGAAGTGAAAAATAAGGAAGCGCAGCGCGTGCTTGAGGCGCAAGCTCGGCACGCGCAGTGTCGTTCCAGAAGCTTGCCACGCTGGTCGTCGCAGGCGCCGCTCGGCTCGCCTCCTTTGCCCTTCCGAGTAGGAACGACGACACGGCTCGTACAGCCGCCGTCGTGTCCCTCTTACATTGGAAACCCGGGAGAACGCGCCTTCCACCGAGCGACACGCTGCCATGGCCACCTGGCCGGAGCCACAGTTGACCCGCCACTGCCGCCGTTCTCGTCCCGCTGTGTCGGCGTCTGGTTCGCCCAATTCGGAGGCTGCTCTGGAGCTTAGCCACATCTGGATCCAGGAGTTCAAGCATGCGGTACTCCTCGACGTCCTGCCGCTTGCTCTCCAGCTCCACCTCGGTGTTCCATCGCCTGGCCCGCGCCCGTACGACGAACTGCGGCAGTCCATTCTGACTTATACGGCGCTGCCTACTACCCTCTTCCAGTAGCTGGCCGCACGGTGCGCGAATCGCTGCCTGCGTTCCCACCGCCAGAGCTACCCGCATCTCGTCCTGTGCCCGTCAGCCATCATCAGACAAGCCTTCCTCCCTCGACTTGCCCCGATACCGTCTCGACGACCACCCGATGCGCTACCGTGCCGTCCCCGGCCTCCGGCTCTCTCCAGGGGTCTCTTTCGTGCGAGTACGCGCACAATGTCCTGGACACGACCATGATACTGGCCACGTCATCGCCCTCACGTACCTCTTAAAACGGTATAGGCGTGCCTGAAAAACGAAGAAATAAACACCCAATGAAATCGGACGCAATGGCAAGCCGACGGCATGCCATCTACAACCACAAAGCCCTGCTGTCGTCAAAACCGCACACGGAAAAAACATCTTACAACTAATATCACCATGCAATGACACTTATTCAAGTACATGCGTTCTCTGAAATCTGTTTAGACACTATAGAAAAAATCGCAACGTAAACTACGCATGGGTTATTCAATTATAAAAGAAAAAAAAGTGCACGTACCTGACGACGCGTCTGCCATGTTTGTGTTGTCATTTCTTCTTCCTCGTTCGACACAGCGCGCGAGACTAAATACCGACCGCAACATCGCCCAAGGTTAGCGGTATATAAAACATCATGCTGGCAACTCTGGGCCGCTCCCTAAAACTAGCTCTTTCATGTACCCAGAATGGAGGCCGAAATTCCCTAGTCAAGTCGACCACTTGAACAGGCGAAGTGAAACTCGCTGTGCATATTTTTTCGCTGCTGCCCATATGATTAATGATGGACCCGTCTATGCGCATTGTTCTGTTTATAATAATTTCTGTGTTTGTTTGTTTTAGCCAGGATTGCGTTATCTCGCGAGCGCTCACATGAATTCACGGGGAGATTGTTAGGACTGTCAACAACTTCATCTTCGGCGATGCCTTGTCTTGTGTGGCATATGCGATCATTTGGATGAATCGTCTTGGTGGCGACGATTGGTTGACCCTTTTGTGTATGTAAGTGGTCGATTGTGCGCGATAAGGGAATCGGTTATTCGCATTAACCTGTGTGTGTGTTATTTGACAAGAAATTTAGGTCGCTCCGCGGTAAAGGTTCAGGCTCCGTGTGTGTTCTCAAATTGCGCAATCTGTTCGTTCACATCTGTGCGCCCACTAACCTCATGATTCCAAAAAGTCACGTTAGAAACATGATCTTGCCGTTTTTTTTTTCTTTTCTTTTTTTTTTTTTTTTTTGAACCTGTGAGCTGTTGCCGTTAGAGCTACGAGGGAAGTCCGCGTGGCAGGTCGAAAACGTAAAATCGACTATTGCAATGCACCTGTAGATCGTCAGCGCGTTTGTCACCGCATAAAATGCGTTAAGAACGAGTCGAGAGAGCGTCTCGTCACGGCCCGATTGCTCAACACCAGACGGCCATGACCAGTCGCCTATAGCTGGCCTCGACTGGTCATAGCACTTACCCCGTCGTAACACGTGCTAACTTATATTTCTCATGAATAAATGAAACATAGTTTCATTTCTCTTCAGAATAAGCTGCAAGTGTAAACCTTGCGCCCACGTTCATCTCCTGCGTGCACACACGTTGAAAATCTGGCGCACGCACGTATGAGGCGGGGGAGGCGAGCGCAGCACGCAGTCGCGTGACTTCACTAGGGACAATCGCCACCTCGCAAATCTAGGGAACCGAACAAGACGAGATCTGGCAACACTGGTGTGTTCTGGTGGGGATTTAGTCGCTCCCCGACACAGCTAGAGTGTACTAGAAGCTTCTAGTAACACAGCTCCGTAGAGTCACGTGACTAACCATGGCGATGGCACTAGCACTTTCAATAGTACGATGCGGGAAAAATACAAGCAGTTTCGGTTCTTCTTTCATGCTGAAAATTCCGATTCTAAATCATGTCGTCATTTGACGACGCCAGGACTGAAAGGGTTAAATAGACTTACGGAGTAATGATATTAGCTTTATCAGCTGTATAAACTTGGACATGCAGCAGCACCGGCAACACGCAGAACTGTTGTCGACGCCGTCGGCGTTTTGCCCGCGTTCGCTCAAAATGCGTGCGGCATTGGTGACTGTTGCAGAGCCTGTGATATAAATAGGCACTTGGTGCCGCAGCTAAACGCCGCCTCCCTTCCCTCCCCCACGGCCTCTCGCGCGTCGGAAGAAGGCGCGTTTGCTCTACATATATGGCGATAGTAAAGGAGGGGGGATGGATGGATGGAGAACTTTATTTGGTCCTGCAAGGCTATGGGGTGACCCATAGAAGGGCTAATCCCACGTCGGGACCGGAAGACTGAGCTTCGAGGCCGCGTCGTGGGCTTGCTGGACTGCCCAAAGTTGCTCAACCAGGTCCGGACTGCGAATGGCAGCCTCGAACCTGGCCAGGTCCTGAGTGTAATCGGCAAAAGAGACGCCTACTTCTGCTGCCCTTAAGCGAGCACGGCGCAGAACGCGCGTTTGTTCTCCGCCGTGCGTTCACTCCCCGTGAAAGCGCGCGTCCCTCGCGCCCTTTCACTCGCACATACAGCGTTCGGCGCGCGGCGACGATTTCATCTTCATTGACGTCATACGGAACCTCACGGCGACGGCGACGCCGACGGCAGAAATCTGCTTTTGAGTGTCCATATAATTGCTATCGCAATAAAAAGTAAATTACTCGCGAAGTCAAGTGAAATACTTACGTGTGTGCATGACCGCTTCGCTCATCACTACGCGCTTTTCACTCACGGTCGGTAGTAGTTAGAGCCATATGCATATGTATTATTCATGAATTTTTTAGCCTCGACAATACTTTATCATGAACCATGGCGTAGCCAGAAATTTTGTTCGGGGGGGGGGGGGGGGGGGGGGCTTCAGGTTGCAGCGCGGCCTCCTCCTTATAGAAGTTGTCGAGGGATCGAATACACTGAATAAAAACTGCATTGCCAATGCCATTGTATGTTGAGATGCTGCAAACGAATTTTGAACGCTACGCACTCTCAAGTAAAATAGTATTTTTCATAAAAGAATCTATCATATCCTAAAAAGTTTGGCAGAAATAACTGATATCAAGCGGCCGCGTTTTTTTTTTTTTTATTTTTTTTTGTCTATTTATAAGGAAAGAAATATCACACGGACATTAGAACTATAGGAGTTCGAACCAGCAAGGCCGGTATACAGCTGATATGAAGAACGTAAAGGCCATGAAATGAGTAAGTTGAGGACAAATATTTTGATGAATCTTCGTCATTCAAGAACCTTGTTTGCATTTTGCACAATGCAACGGCCGGAAAAAAACTCAATGACGCTGTCCCTCGCTGCAAGAGATTGCGCAGGAGCAGCTGTTCCACGTCGTGTATTGTAATACACACCGAGATTAC
>NC_051154.1:22005263-22033510 GCF_013339745.2 Dermacentor silvarum
CCACAAATGCCTTCTGCACTTCTTGAAGGCGACTGGAGTGTACGAACATTTGTGACACGGACAGCCAACCGGGCTAGTCCTTGGTTAACCTCCCTACATTTTGTTTCTCGTTTCTCTCTTCTGGTTTCTACCTAGACGTACCGGCTATCACATATAGGAGGCCACGCGCACATTTTGTGGTGACGCCGCGAAGTGGCGCAGCGTGTCCAGGGGAAAGCATTGACTGGCCAACAGTCGAGATAAGGAAGTAACATTTAGAGTATTGGTGGAAAAATGCAAGGAGGAGATTGATAGGACCGATCCGTCACAGGCATAGGCAACTGTGAGATAAAGATGTAGATGTTTTAATGAAGAGAGCAATGATCAGGGAGAGCTAGGCATACGGAGTCACATTAGCAGGACAGTGGACTGATCTGAGAACAGCGTTCCTATCTCCAGGATTAAAGAGGCAAGTCTCATGACTTGTGGTACAGATGGCGACGCCCGCCGTTGCTCCGCGCCAGCCGCTAGATTTGGCGCGTTTCGTTCGACTTCGTGTCGCCAACCGCAGTCGCCGCCCCCACGCCGTCTGTCGTCTGTTTCAGCTCCCGCTACAGACTCTTGTGCAGTATGTCGTTGTTGTGTATCAGCGTGTGTAAATCGTTCTCCACTGCTTTACCTTTACGCAATACAGACGCAGCCGTGTTGTCACTGGCTGGCAACGATGAACCTGGATAAATGTCCTTACTCGACAACTACTAAATAGATTTGAATGCGTTTCCATCACAAGCTGGTTATATTTCAAT
Source organism: Dermacentor silvarum (assembly GCF_013339745.2). Classification (NCBI taxonomy): domain Eukaryota; kingdom Metazoa; phylum Arthropoda; class Arachnida; order Ixodida; family Ixodidae; genus Dermacentor; species Dermacentor silvarum. Next base: position 22,006,049 of record NC_051154.1, read on the forward strand.
CGACGAAGACTATACAGACCAACCTCTCGCTCTCTCCACCCCACAGAGAAACAGATAGGGGGAAAGAAAGGCCAGGAAGTTGACCAAACGCACGTCCGGTTTGCTAGCCTGCGGTGATAAAGGGGCAACGTGTTAAAAGAGAGAAAGAAGGTAATAGGGAGAGAGAGGAGCAGTCGCGCGCACATTCGAAGGGGAAACCAAGTCTACAAACGGCCGCAGAGATCTGTCGACTTAAAATACGGTAACAACGCCTTCGTTGCTTTCTGCGCCAGCGACGCACACGGCTATGGTCCAAGAATCTTTGCACCATCGCCACCATCTCCTCATCGTCATTTAGCAGAATGATGATCATCATTGAGGCACAATTTTTTTTTATGCCTTGTTGTTTTGTGACTGCTTTTTCTCTTCCCTATTCTTTCCGCCTTTCATTTCCCTTTCCCCAGTGCAGGGTAGCAAACCATAATCGTTTCGGGTTAACCTCCCTGCCTTTCCCACCACGTTTATCACCCTCTCTCTTGAGGCACATGAGCGGAGACCGCCTGCTCTCGCGCCTCATTGATGATGAGGAGGAGATGATGATGATGATTTATTGGTATCCCTTTCGAATCGCAGCGGTTATACAAACCATCACGAGAGGTTGAGCTCCGCGTTTCTCAGTGTTCAATGCACCGGCGCACCCCGCATATCGGTGGCCACGCGCAAAATTTAACAGCATCTCAGTTTTCTAATGGAAATTCCAAAGTGTCATGAGGTACACCATTTATTATTTGATGGGAAACACAGATGACGGAAGTTAAGAGACGAGGTTAGAGGGTATTTTGGGGAATTTCGAGACACGGAGAAATTTCTACCTAGCCGTGCTTACATTATCTAAAGTTGGCAGAACAGAAATGGCAGGAATATTGTGGATGATTGTTCAAGATAATCTGTCATTTCAATCAAGTACAAAGAACGGTGGCCCGATACAGAAATCAAATGAACTTCCCGTAAGGGCGGACGATCCGTCGAACCAAATTATTGAAGGATTCTCGAATTTCAGGATGCAGGAAGTGGCGTGCGCACAGTAAGCGAGTCTGTCACCACAACTGCTAATGAGGCATTTTGGGGAAGTTTTCGGAATGCTAATTTAAGCGCCAGTAATCCTGCCGCAAATGTGCGCGTGAAGTGGGGAAGGCGAAAAGAGTAAGGCCATTGAAGAGATTCAGAGAAGATTACCATTCCTGCCTTCTCATTGCACAGAGAAGCTTGAATAGCTATTATATGACGTCAGTAGTTGGCTGGCTTAGGTTGACTTGTCATATAATTTTTAGCAGGCAATGCTTTAGCATGATTTGGAAAGATGCCCACGAGCTCAATTTTGAGGTATGGTAAGCCATCGTTCAAAGGAGTAAACTTGACGTATGCACATGTCCAAGAATTGTAGCTGTGCTTGCGCAAATAATACCCGAGGGCTGCGTAAAAAACTGTGCGTCAAAAAACGCCGACGATTCAGTGATAAGTACATATTTTGCAGGTCATTTTAAAAAACGATAACATTTTAGAAAAGGCCTGAACCATACGGATACGAAATCTACAATCTCGGGTGGATATAATAGCTTTCTGGTACCACACAGTGTTGGCAGAGAATATAGGTAGCCGATGGCATAAGCGTAGAGCTTCTCGTCGTAAAAGCACGGGGGGGGGGGGGGGGGGATAGGCAGGGCCACCGAAAAATAATACGCAGCCGAATTCCAATACATCATGAACATACATCCGATATATCGTGCGTAAAGCATCCCTGCGTATTCTAGATCGACGGTGACTGTTCCGGCGCGCCATAGCAATGGCACGCACTGATTTAGTTGTAATATGCTCAGTGCGACTACGCCAGTCGAGCTGGCCATCGTATGACTTTAATTGCGAACACGGAAAACGAAGACGCGATACAATAGCAACACCTAAACTTATTTCCTAATATCTTTAACCCACGCCTAAAAGCGGATTCCTGTTTTTGTTTTAATTCTAATAAACGAACTTGAAACCGCCTACTTCTTGGTCAGTACACCATAGTGGGTATGAGCCAGTATCTTGACCAATCCCCCGCAGAGGGTATGGGCCATCGCAGAAGGAAAACGAAATGAAACGAGCTTCATGCGCCATGAGCCTGCGCGCGAGTCCGTGCGTTCGAACCAGACGCATTGATTCAGAAAACAACCCGATGTCTGTCTCTCAGCGCCTCAGCTCAGCTCGGAACAGCAGCGCTTTGCCCCACGTCGAGGCTAGACGGGGCAAAGCAAGAACGCCACGTAGAGGCGGCAGGGGCCCTCGTACGTCACGTGTGCGCAGAGGAGCCACGCTGGCGTCCTTCGCGGAGCCGGCCTCGAGCTCGGTAGTCCTCTGGGCGCCGGAAGCGCCTTTGGAAGGACTTAGCTGTGACTATGCCGCCAAGGTGACCACCACGGGCAGTCTGGGGGTCCTGACGGCTGCATCCTGCGAGCTCCCGTCTTCGAAGTGGCCAGTCCACCAGAGGCCGGGAATACCCCAGGAAGACCTCTGCTGTGATTACGCCACCGCGATGACCACCACATGCGGTCCGGGACTTGATAGCTGCCTTCTGGGAGCTCCCGTCCCGGGATTGGTGAGTCCTCCTTACGCGGGGTGCGCGCCAGGAAGACCTCGATTGCGACTATGTCGCCGAAGTACCACCGCGGGCAGTCCGGGGCTTCTGACGGCAGCATCCTGGGAGCTGCCTGTCCGGAACTGGCCAGCCCTCTCGACACCGCAAGCGCGCCAGGAAGGCCGCGGCTGCGACTACGCCGGTGGAAACACCACCGCGAGAAGTCCGGGGATTCTGACGGCTGCATCCTGGGAGCTGCCAGCCTGGAACTCGCGCGCCCTCACGATACCGGAAGCGCGTCAGGAAGGCCGCGGCTGCGACTACGCCGGTGGAAAGACCACCGCGAGAAGTCCGGGGCTTCTGACGGCTGCATCCTGGGAGCTGCCGGCCTGGAACTCGCGCGCCCTCACGATACCGGAAGCGCGTCAGGAAGGCCGCGGCTGCGACTACGCCGGTGGAAAGACCACCGCGAGAAGTCCGGGGCTTCTGACGGCTGCATCCTGGGAGCTGCCTGTACCGAACTGGCCAGCCCTCTCGACACCGGAAGCGCGCCGGGAAGGCCGCGGCTGCGACTACGCTGCTGGAAAGACCACCGCGAGAAATCCGGGGCTTCTGACGGCTGCATCCTGGGAGCTGCCGGCCTGGAACTCGCGTGCCCTCCCGACACCGAGAGCGTGCCAGGAAGGCCTCGGCTGCGACTACGCCGCCGGAAAGATCACCGAGAGAAGTCAGGCGCTTTCTCACGTCTGCATCCTGCGAGCTGCCGGTCCGGAACTGGCCAGCCCTCCCGACTGCAAGCGGCGCTCCGCCGGAGATAATGGCCGACGCTGACGAGAATGCCGGCACCGTCGACAACGCTTCCCGAGAGGGTTTGCTCATTAGCGTCAGCGGCTACGTGATCTACCCCATGCTCGTGGTTCATGCTGTTCGTTTCCCGCGGCGGCCGCCGCCACGACTTCATAGGGCGACACTACGGCCATCTGTCAGTGTCTGGTGGCACCTCCGACGCAATGGCGGCGTCCAGTGCGGAGCCCGACGCGAACTTGCTGATTCGCCAGAAACGGCACCACAAGCGGCCATTTGACTTCCTCTCCAAGGCTCTCAAGTACGACGATGAGAATGACGATCTCAAAAAAACTAGCTATTCATTCATTGATCTGTCCCGAGAAAAGCACGCCAGCAAAGCCTCGGCGGCGATTACGCCGCTGGAAATAACCACCGCGTACTCAGCGGTGCTTCCGACTGCTGCATCCTCGGAGTTTCCGTGCGAACCGACATGCTAGGTTGCCTCGGCGCATGGTGGGCTCGGGCCCTGTTGCGGCTACAACTGGGCTATGGCGAATATGATGAACCCCCATGCCCTCGGACTACGCGGCGGCTGCTCTTCATGGACACCTAAGTCCCTAACCAAGAATACGCAAGCACTGCCGTTGCGGCCAAAGAAGATACGACATCCCGACCTCGCATCGCGCTTTGCGAGCGCCATAGCCGTGCAGCGCTGCAACGCTATAATTGTGGCCACACCGCCGTTATTATGAATATGTAAATATAGGTTATTCTTACTACCCTGGCTGCGTCGTCTCACTCACTTCCTGCTGTTAGGAAATCGGTAACAGAACGGCCAGACAGGCTCCAGGACTGGTGGTGTGCCAGCTTCCAGGCGAGAGAAAAGTCCGGAGGGACAAGAAAATTAATTTTATGGGAATTATGTACATGTTGAATATTCCCGAGAAAACGCCCGCGTGAGCGTCGTGCTTCGCGCTTAGATAACATCTTTGTTCACCAGATCCCCCAGGCTTTCCCGAGTGATCTTTCACAGCAGTCATTGCCAGGAGTAGGGTCGGCGATGTTCTGTTCAAATCTCGCTGTGGTTATATAAGGTAGTTGACCTATGGGAGGGGCTGCATTGTTCCCGATTACTAGCAGGGCAGCAGCGCTTCTGTTGAACCCTCACCGTTGTCCATTCGGGCGCTGACCTTTGAGAAAGATGGTGCCAAGAATGTTGTTTAGCCGCCACAGCAAGGGGGACAACGAGGCGGACTCGTTTTTTTTTTAACACACGCAAGAGCTTTTCCAACAAAACAGAATAATCAGAGCTTGTGACACATATAAATTCAAAACATTACTAAGCTACAGAAATGCTATGTTGGGAAACCTCGATTCATTCCTAACCCTGGCAGCTTTACAAGAAAGTAGAAGTACATATTCATATCGTCACCAGGCACCATGGCAGATTCCTTTCTCGCGTACTAATTATGGCTGTCAACGCCTTAAACATACGCTACCTTCCCTGCTTAAGTATTTCAACCAACAAAATGTTGATGTGTTATCTCTAAACAAAAATAAAATACTGGATGTGTTCTTATAGATGTGCATTGTTAAATGATCTAATAGTTCCGGAGACCTTATGATGTACTCTCGTTGTGTTTATACGTTCAGACTTTTAACTATGAACATCAGAATCCAGGTTTCCGCTGCAGCGATTGTGCCCGGGCCGCGCGGCAGGGCTTGCGTTATGAAGTGATGCTGCAAAGGGCGTCTTCGCGCTCCTAAACTTCGAGGATGTGATGACGCCTTGGGCTACGTGGCCGAGGTGTCTGTCGCGAAAGCAGCAGCCTTATATGCAGATTTTCTTTTCAGCGACCTCGCCCCCGAAGGCCGCTGCCTTCAGTTTTCCCGACGGGGGCTTGGCGAGAGGCCCTGTGCCATCGCCCCGAAACGTGGACGAATGGGTGAGGGACGCCTCGGAGATGGTGACCGTGATTGACGTCGTGTGAAAGGTACCCGTTGCTGGGCGAGATACTCATCAATTTACCTTGGCCTCTGGCCAACCTGAGGACGAGGCGAGTTGATGTAGAAACCGCGCAGCCCAAGTTGTCGATAAGGACACTCGCGGTAGACGTGACCGGCCTCACCGCAATGGTAGCAGAGGGGTCGTCTGTCCGACGTGCGCCGCAGATCAGACTTCCGCGGGGGTGCACGGCGACCGTCGACGTCCAAGCCAGCGTGCGCAGCTTGAATTGCGCCTGGCGGCGTCGTCTGATTTGATATTGCGGGGCGAGAAACAGGTATAGAGTTTCGCAAGCAGTCCGCAGACGTACGGGGCTGAACATGGGGGCGAACATGGGGGCCGGTCCCGCATCAATGGGCACTACGTTGGGCATCTCTGTGGGTATGAGTGGCTGTGCAGTGCTTGCGGAACCTCATCGCGGATAACGCTGGCGATGGAGCCAACCACTGCCTGTCTCACTTCGTACAGCTTCTCCATTTCTTCGCGGACAATTTCGCGAACCCATTCGGTGCTACCGCTCCCGAAGGTGGCCAACAATTCGGGAGATGACGTGGCATTCACCTGCCGGTCGAAGAGGGCAGACCACTGATGAAGAATTTTCTCCATCGTCACAGGTTCTGTGAGGAACTCGGCCACACTTTTTGGAGGGCTTTGCACCAGACCAGCAAAAGGTTGCTCCTTCACACCACGCATCAGGTGGCGTAACTTTTTGTCCTCTAGCATAGCAGGATCGGCTCGTTTGAAAAGTCGAGTCATGTCTTCGACGTACATGGTGACGGACTCATTCGGCATCAGAACGCGGGATTGTAGTTCACGCTCAGCCCGTTCCTGGTGGGCGGTGTTCCCGTAGCACTCCAGAAGGTGATGTCGGAATTCACGCCAGGAGGTTAACACGTCTTCCCTATTTTGGAACCACGTGCGGGCGGCGTAGTTTAAGCTGAAGTAGACGCGCCGGAGTTTGGTGGCATCATCCCAGCAGTTGGTCGCAGAGACGCGTTCAAACTCACTCAGCCGGTCATCCACGTCATCATATAGTACTGGCTCAAAACCGTTCAGTCGTATCCACGCACACGCGCGCGCGCGCACGCACGCACGCACGCACGCACACACGCACGCACACACGCACACACGCGCACGCACGCACGCACGCACGCACGCACGCGCACACGCGCACACGCGCACACGCGCACACACACACACACACACACACACACACACACACACACACACACACACACACACACACACACACACACACACACACACACACACACACACACACACACACACACACACACACACACACCTTCTAAAGACGTTGATTGGCTATACATGGCTAAAAGCTTAAATAAAAAGCGTTTCATACAAATCGTTCAGAATTGCTCGTGTCAATTATAACTGCGATGAACAACGAGCTAAATATTCCGAGTTTAGAACTGCCATAGTTTTTTTTTTCTTTCTTTAACGTTCATCGTGACCTTAACACTTGCCTGAATTTTCTCTCTGCCTTTTTTTCCCGAGCCGGCATCCGCTTGTGCGCGTGCGTCTAACAACTTTGCAGAAAAAAAAAAGAATTCTATAGTCTCACGTGCCAAAACTCCGACCTGATTATGAGGCACGCCGTAGTGTGGGACTCCCTATTAATTTTGACATACGGCACGTTATCGTTCCATGCGTTAAACACAACAACCACAACAACGTCCACCCAATGCAAGGTACACGAGTGCCTTTGAATTTTGCCCCATCGGAATGCGGCAGTCGCGGCCGGCATCGAACCCGCGACCCCGTGATCATCAGCGGAACGCCATCACCGCGGAGCTAACGCGGTGAGTATTAGCAAAATTAGTTATTCACGTGACTGGTTTGCATTATGCAATTGAACGTGGCATGAAAAGGCACTTTTCCTTGTGCACTCGCCTTTGCGGTACTTTTATAAAATGATGTATGATGTCAATTACACTCATTCGTGAAAAGCATATACATTTGGCAGCGGTGACAACCAGTAGGCGCAGGACTAATCAAACGTGTTGACGTACTGCAGATAGCCTGAGACTCACCGCAAGAAACCGCTAGGCACAAGGGTGTCCTTCACTGGATGCCTGAAAGCGGCGCAGCTTCGGAAGCAGCCCGGCAGCTACCCACTGCGCCATCAACCCGGAGACTTGCCGCGACGAACCACTAGGGGCAAGGTGCCCTTCACCGGAGGTTCACGGAAGGCAACGCATCGGCATCACCCGGAAGCTACCCACAGTGCATCAGCGAGAGTACAAAAGGAAGCGGTCGACACTCAACGGAACATTTGGCAGCGGTGACAACCAGTAGGCGCAGGACTAATCAAACGTGTTGTCGTACTGCAGGTTGGTGCTGTTTTTTCTGTCTGTTATAGACGCGTTTTATTTTCTTTGTCACCGCTGCCAACTTACTGTGTCATTTGGCTTATCGAATTTATTTTGCACATTTTGCACTTTCTACTCTTTGTGATGTCACAGAAGGATCGTGATGCACGCTCTGACTTGCGCGAACTACGTGCTGAGATGAAACAAATGAAGGAGGGACTGGAATTCATGGAAAAACAATTTGAAACAACAGTTAATGGAAGGGCGCTGCGAGAGAGAAAGCTTAAGGAAGGAAAATGAGAGGCTGAAGGCTAAATGCAGTGAAAATGAGTCAGTCATTGTCGAACTGCAGAAGCGAGTTGTTCAAGGTGAGCAATACTCGCGCAGATCGAATGTTGAAATAAAAGGGCTCGTTGAGATGGAAAATGAAAACATCACTAGTCTTGTAGGCAAGATTGGTGATGTCATTGGCGAACCCATTTCTGCTAGCGATATAGAAGTGTGCCACCGAGTACCGACTCGTGAGCAGGGCAAAACGAACTTTATTGTACAGTTCAAAAGCAAGCAGAAACGGGACCTTGTCGTCGAGAAAGCCCGAAAAAATCGCATTAGGAATCGTAGCGTAGGAATCACCAGCGAAGCACAAATCTTCGTGAATGAGCATCTCTGTCCAACATTGAAGCGGCTGCTTGCACAGGCAGTTTCAAAAAAACGGGAGAATCAGTGGCAGTTTGTGTGGACGAAGAATGGAAGGATTTTCGCGCGCAAGACACAGTCCAAGTGGTACGCATTGAAACAGATTCTGACCTCGGCAAGATTGCCTAGGGTGCTTATGGTTGTAATCTGTGTTACTTTTTCTTGTACACGCGATGTGGTATCAAGAATTTTGTCTGCCATGTGAACTTAAACTTCCGGCGCAGTCGCAGGGCATGTTCACTGCTATTCACCTTAATGTACGTTCCGCCGCCCCTAAGCTAGATGAGTTAGGCACATTCTTTAACGAGTTCAACTTCCTGTTCGACGTGATCATGTTAACTGAAACGTGGTATCACGAAGCAAGCGATATGCTAAATATGATTGACTACAATCACTATTTTATCAATCGAAGTGGCTTCCGTGGTGGCGGAGTGGCAATGCACGTAAAGAAACACATGCTCTGCGACATAATCCCGGAATTCACCTGCATTACAGCTGACTATGAAGTGCTTTGCATAAAGAGCAATATCAACATGTATGTGGCGTTTTACCGCCCACCGTCTGGTGATATGAGTGTATTCTTGGAATTTATTGAAGAAATATTAGAATACTCAACATTTTATCGCTATAACACTGTAATAGGTGGCGACTTTAACACAAACCTTCTGAAGGATAATTTGACCTCCCGGGAATTCCTTAACAAACTTTACGCTTGTGGCTACAATAGTGTCATTAATACGCCGACACGCGTAACGACAACTTGCCAGTCCATACTAGACTTGTTTATCGTCAGCATAGACACTGATGTAGCCGCAGCTGGCACGGTATGCGCCTGCGTAAGTGACCACTGTCCTGTCTTTATTGCTTTTCCTAAAACTACTGAAAAAGAAATAACTTGCCATGGGGATATCGCTAAATATAGATGTATGTCTAACAAAAATATTACCTCATTCCGTATGCGTATGCTCAGGGAAGATTGGTCTTCTGTTTATGATAAGCTAGACCCAAATGAGAGCTATCGTGAATTCTTATCTATATTCACTAGTCATTACAACAAATCTTTTCCTTACGTAAGCGCCAAAGCTAACAGAAAAAGAAGAAAACCTTGGGTAGGGCGGGAGCATATCAAAATGATCAAGAAAAAAAGTCGCCTTTTTAAGAAGTTTTTGCGCACAAGAGATATTAAGGAATTTGAGGCCTTTAAAACTTACAGAAACAAACTAACTGCGGCATTGAAAAAGGCAAAGACCTCCTACTATAACCACATGTTTTCTGACATCTATCGACGGCGCCCAAACCAAGTATGGAAAGCCATCAATCAGGCACTGAACCGCAAAGCGGCTCAGAATACTCTAACGGAAATAACCATTGGCGGGAACAAACTTTCCGGTGTGCCTTTAGCTGAGCACTTCAGTGAGCACTTTTCTAATGCAGTGCAACCACTGGGAAGCATTGCTCATACTCGTATTGCTTACCATAATGCTGATACATTTTTTCTCGCACCTACAGATGAGGCAGAAATAGTACGTACATTTCTTTCCCTAAAAAACAGTAAAGCTGTCGATGTCGATGGATTTCAGGTAGAAGCGATTAAGCACGTAATTGACCTGCTTGCTCCTTCTCTAGCTTACGTGTTTAATCTAGTCTTTCAGTCTGGCTGTTTCCCAAATCTCATGAAAATCGCAAAAGTTTCTGTTATATTTAAAAGTGGAGATATTAATGATGCTAATAATTACCGACCAATTTCAATAATACCTTTATTCTCTAAGGGATTAGAGAAAATAATATTCTGCCGCGTAAATAGCTTCTGTAACAAGCACAATATACTTTCAGAGTATCAGCATGGTTTTCAACGTGGTAAATCTACACAGACTGCGCTGTTAGCTCAAAAAGAATTGATAATTAAGAACATCGAAGAAAAAAAGTTTACGCTTGGTGTTTTCATTGACTATAGCAAGGCCTTCGATACCCTAAACCATTACATTTTACTCGGGAAGTTGAACGCTTATGGGGTACGTGGTGTAACTAATGCATTGTTTAGTTCATATCTGTCTGAGAGGAAGCAATGCTAACTGTTTTTCTTCTTCTAAAACCATTTCTTGTGGCGTGCCTCAAGGAAGCATATTAGGACCAATGCTCTTCATTATCTACATAAATGATATTGTTAAGATCAACAATGATGCCTCATTCCTACTCTACGCCGATGACACTAGTATTTTTGTTTCTGGACAAAATACAACTGAAATTGTTGCCAGAACCCAAAGTGTACTTTCAGATGTTGTAAGGTCGTTGTGAATATGCGTCATAGTTAACTCATGTATGCAGTCTTTGTGTTTAGTTGGAATGCGTGGTCGCTCGCCTTCTCTGGGGTCTCGGTGTGTTTGTGTATTTGTTTCCTTGCGATGTTGTGCGGCTAGCTCGCGACCGGAGTCGCTTCCCGAGGGCGCCTGCAAAGCGGCGGTGGCCGGACGAGTTTCGGGGAAAAAGGGAGCGGCAGGGGTTCTCGCGCACTGGGTCTTGCGAGTGCCATAAATCGCACGGCGCGCCGCTAGAGGCATGTGGAGAAGGGAGTTTTTCGGGAGTACTTGGGTCGGGAGCGAGACGGCGTGGGCAGCTCGGCAGGTTCGAGTGGCGCCGACCGCCGGTGTGAGTTATGGAGCCCGGACACGTGGTCCTGGGGCTCGGGGTGAGAATGTGCGCGGCTGAGCAGGCAGTGTGGTCTGAGACTTGAGAGACAACGGACCGATCTCCCAAGTGCCCGATCGGGGCGACGGACTGCCCCGAGGCCTTTGCTCAGCCGCATTCATGTGTGTACTCGCTTTCCTTGTTTATTATATACTCGCAGTGTAACCTCTGTCTTCTGCAATTAAATTCAGTTATAATTATTGACATCCACGATTTCGAGTCCTTGAACACCGAAGCTCGAGAACAGTGCAGCGGCTTAAGGAAAGCCGACACCGACTACGAAGCCAAAGTAAAACAGCAAGAAAGAAGAACCCGGCGGTGGAAGACCGAAGCAAAAACCTTACTGATGTGCTGCAATGGTCCACTGCTAATGGGCTACGAATAAATGCGAAAAAAACAAAAGCTGTTTTTTTCAGATCCCGAGGCATGGAGGTAAACGTGAACCAATCATTAACGCTTGAGGGAATACCCGTTGAAATAGTAGAGAAACGTAAAGTTCTGGGTGTGACCTTTTCTGCTCATATGACATGGACTTGTCATATTGAATCACTGACCAAATCATTATCGCGTGCTGCTGGTGTTCTGTCACGATGTAGGCACTTTCTTCCAGAAAAAGCTAAACTTCAGATTTATCATGCTCTGTTTTCTTCCCATATAAATTACTGCCTGTTAGTCTAGGGCACCACAACCCTAAGTAACATAAAAACAATTCACCTATTGCAGAAGAGAGCACTTCGGTACATTGCAAACGTCCCGTGCAATAGTTCTACAGGTACATTGTTTGCTCGCTATAAAATAATCAGTGTGAAACGCATATTCGATTTTCGTTTGATGTATGCTTATTTCTTCGCAAAGGAACAATTCAGAGCGTTTATTAAAGATTCATCCAACATAAGCATGCATTACACGGATTCACGCACCCGCAGCGCCGACAGGTGGCTTGTTCCTCGTTCGCGTACGACCTATTTTTTGCAGTCTCTTAGATTCACAATGCCATCCCTACTTAATAAATATGAAGAGAAAGACGCCAACTTTTCTACGTTTACAAAAAAACAAATGCGTGAATTTTTTCTAACTCTTGTGTAAACTTTTTTATAATATACTGTTCGAACACGATCAAGAATGCTTCATTACTCTTTATATCGCGTTTATTGTTTTCGTCATTTTATATGTGTTCACATGAACTCCGAATATTTCAGCTCCAAAACACAACCGTCCTAGAGTGTACTTATATATCCTCATTTGTTCTACTGTTCCATTGTTGTATTTGCACAACCTCTTTTTAATTTTTTTACCTGCATCTTTTTTTTCTCTTATTGTAAATTTGTTTTTGAAAGTATGCATTTTAACACCGCTGTCATGTACGTGGGCCCTTAGGCATTTTCAAGTGGTGTTATTACCGCTTTTCGCCTAAGGGACCCCCAACTGTCATTGGAAATAAAGATTTGATTGATTGATTGATTGATTGATTGATACACATATAAAATGACGATCCACAAAGTGATTGAAGTCAAAATGTCGCCATGTTAGGTGAACTCATCACTCATATGCTGCGCTAAAAGCCGCGCACGCGGCGGACCTAGACAGGGGCTATGATAATTCCATCTAGAATAATACGTTCGAAATATCCACCATTTTTATCCAACGTTGCCGTTCTGTGGCAGAACGAAGGCCACTTTGCTGCCCCCAGGCAGTCAGCAATCATTTAACCCGTAATTTTATTAGCAAGGTTCACCAACTTATAAACCATAATCGTACTGATAAAGCAGCTGTGCAAAGTTGAAACATACACATGGACGAAAACAGCACAGACGAAGCGCAAAGTTCCGCTTCGTCTGTGCTGCTTTCGTCCCTGTGTATGTTTCAACTTTGCAGTGCTCCTTTACAAGTAGAAGCATGATATTCCAACTAGCCCCAACGCAAGCCTTAATCATTGTAAACCATCTTCCCAGTGCAAGTTGTCTTCGCTGTAGAGACCAAACTACTCGTTCACTTCTCTTGCATTTCTTCCATGCCTCTTACTGATGTTTTTGAATTTCGTGCTTTACCTAGCCAGCAGGCTTTAAAGCAACGCTTAATTTGTCTATTCTATAGGTGCTTTCGTGTACGTCCTGCACATTTACACACCACACGCTTTGCCTTCGGTTCTTTTCATTGCAGCGCCCACTCATAGGTCCGCGTTAAACAAAGCAGCAGCGATTTCTATAGATTCACCCCACCGCCTGCTGGCTTTTAATAGATATGCTACTCTTCATGAACGCCTGCAGCCGGAATTGCTTTCCAGAAAAACTACCACCGAATTTGCCAGCGGAACGGGGAGTGTAGTCGCGCAGTGCAGCTCAAGAGACAAAGAGCGTTCCAAGCTCCGTTGGCGAGGTTGCGGATACGATTCTAAAAGCGGAAACCAGGATCTCTATGCTGAGAACATAATTTTTTTTGCAACCACATATATACAGGGTATTGACATTTTTTTTATTTATTCGCCAAGACCTACGTGAAGACCACCTCTACAGTAGGGTTATGTGGAGAGGTGGTGAGATGATAATTAAATTGAATAATTAACTTCTTACTGGCCGCAGTAAGCAGGCACGTTTGTATTGAAAAGTTAGAGGCAGTCGTGTTTCTACAGAGTTCCACTTGGCAGCATTCTTGTAGTGTATCCGTGCTTTGAGATATCGAACTGCGAAGCTAAATTGCCGTTCGCATGATTACGCATGCAAGACAGGGAAGAACGGCGCATTGTGTATGAACTCTTGAATGAGCTCCTATATCGGACCTGTATGAACTCATCCCTAGCGTGGTGGTTTAAAGCAGTCTGTAGGCCGTATGTTAACAAAGTTGACAGGTTGTTCAATATATTAACTGATGTAGTACACAATATTGCTAGATGCATATTGCGTATTTCTTTTGGACGATGCGCACTAGCGCCCCGACGAGGAAGACAAACTGGTCCTTGGTCTCGAGCTTGCTCAATTATCCATTACTTGTAGTTTCTTGAAATATTATGCAAAATTTCAGGTGCCCAGTTGTTTGTCAATCCCCCAGGGGGAGTGAACCATATATTAGGGACATCATCATCATCATCATCATCATCATCATCATCATCATCATCATCATCATCATCATCATCATCATCATCATCGTCATCGTCATCGTCATCATCATCATCATCTCGAGCAGTCGGCTGAACTGGCCAGGGCTGCGGTTGATTTATAAATATACATTGCAAATAGACTTAAGGCACATTCCACTCTGATCGACTGTCCTGCCGGTACCCTTTGCCTCGGATTAATTGCGCTTATTATTAGGCGAATAACCCAACTTTCCCCAAGCAGTTGCAGCTCCATAGAAAGTACCAGCTTATTACCCTATTGGCTAACTCAGATTCTATACTATTAATTTTTCCAGGTGTGCACAATGAGTGCCAGCCTCCGTCGTCGACTGAACAAAGTTCTCACGCATGCCACTACTCGATCCATACGCGTCGCCGATGGCAGCACTGTTGCCGTCACTGGAACGTGTATTGCCCGTATAAGCATCGCCGGCTGCCACGTTCAAGTTCTTTTTACAGTGCTGACCAATTGTCCCCATGACCTTAGCCTCGGACTAGACTTTCTTACGGCGCATTTCATTCTGTTCGACTGCTCTGACGGTACCCTTAGCCTCGAATTAATTGCGCTTATTAATAGGTGAATAACCTGACTTTCCCCAAGTAGCTGCAGCTCCATCGAAAGTACCAGCTTAGTTCACCGTAGCTTGTAGCTGCCTTGGTTTGTAACTGTCGGGAGGCAGCAAAGCGGCCTTCTTGCAGAGTGGTATCGTTGTACACATTACTAGTGGTTACAGGTGCAAAATTCTGTAGATGAACATTGGGTGACTGTATAGGTCTACTGCTTGTATGAATAAGAGTGGAAGTTTATTTTATTTTCTTGCCTGAATGGCTGTTGAGACAGCATGGGAGTTACGGGCAGTCCATTTATTTATTTATTTATTTATTTATTTATTTATTTATTTATTTATTTATTTATTTATTTATTTATTTATTTATTTATTTATTTATTTATTTATTTATTTATTTGCATACACTCAATGCTCGAGGGCATTGCAAAGATGAGTGGGGAGTACATATGAAGTTGTGGAATTATGGCATACAGCAGTCGCAGAATAACTTGATTCCGACGATATATTTGAGAAGGGCTTTTAATATGACTGATTCGGGCTGTGAAGGCCCTGCTAATCAGCGAGAGTCACCGTTTTCTCCTCTCGTGCTCGCCGACGCTTCTTCTTTTCTTGGTCCGCCGGCGCTTCCAGTGAAATGAACATTCCCGGCCGCGCAGTGAAATTAATCACGGAGTTGAAGCTGGTATAGCTTTTGATAGGCCTTGTTATAATAAGACCTCCTTGTTGTTTCAACTTGCATGAACGGACATGACCGACTTCTGAAGTCTTCAATCACCCTGGCGAGTTTCCATAGTCGACGGGGTGAAGTCTCGGAATGCACGATAACAACGTCGCCTTCATTGAAATCCATGGGTGGTCGATTGACCGCGAAATGAGCAGATCTTAGTTGTAGTAGATAATCTTTTAGCCATCGCTTACAGAAATTTTCGGTTACAAGCTTTTTGTAGGCGTGTCGACGAATGGTATGCGCTCGCCTCGAGTTGCTGTCAACTTCAATCGCATCGTAGGGTATAGCATTTAGTCGGCGTCCGAGCAACAGGTCGGCTGGAGTCAGTGTGCACGGTTCTCCTTCGTCTGTCTCAACAAAAGTTAGAGGCCTGGATTTGATTACTCATTCGACCTCTGTCAGCACTGTCGTGATTTCTTCGAAATTGAGGCACGCTCCAACAAGAATTTTACGCAAAGGAGTCTTCACAGATTGGACCAGCCGTTCCCACCATCCACCCCACCAAGGAGGATTCGGCGCTATAAACTTCAACGAGATACCGTTGGAGGGGAGGTGGTTCGCCACGTCCTTTTCCTTCAACATGTCAAAGAGTCGCTTTAAATCTGCTTACGCATTTTGAAATGTCCTTGGATTGTCCGAATAGATAACGCTGGGTAGTCCTCTTCGGCCGACAAACCGCCGCAAGCAGAAGGGTGCTATAAGGACATCAAAGACATGCTGTAAAAGCGCTTCGGGGACAGGACGCGCTAGGAGCAGGAATACTACTCAAAGTTACGACAGCTAACTCCTGTTCGTTCATCTGGTGACACAAGAGCCCTCCGACAGCTCTACGACCATATGCTCGTCAACATCCGGAGCCTGGAGCCATTGGGTGTGAATAGGTCGTCTTTTTCGTCCATGCTCTGCGACATCATACTTAGTGTGGTGCCCCGAGACTTGGTAGTAAACTACCATCGTGCATGCTCTGCACAAGTCGAGAGTGCTACTGCGGACAATGCGGATGATTCTTTGAGACTAGAAGGTCTGCTCAAGCTTCTTTCGGTTGAACTGGAAAGCCTGCAGAAGAGTGACTATAAGGACAGCAGTGTGCAAGACAGTGGCGGTTAGCTTGCATCAAACCAGCCATCCCGCAGTCGCTAATGGAAGCAGCCTGCGTCATCTGTTCTTCACTGGAACTCGGCTCGTGGGTTTCAACCATGCAAAGAGATGTGTGTGTTCTGCACATCAGGACAGCACTCAACTTTCAGCTTTATTTTCGCATTTCCCCTCCTTTTCTTAGAAAGAGCAAAAAAAAAAAAAAATGCAAGGGCAAGGAACAAAAAGCTGCATATAAGCAGTTTGACGGCATTCCTTCCCCTTTCCTTGGCATCAGTTACAGCAAATACAAGTACAAAAATGGGTTACAGAAGTACAAATCATATTCATATCTATACATATAGAAACATCTGTTTTTAAGAAGTATATTTACCCTCATATATGCAAGTCTCTTTGCAGACATACGTACATACATACATACATACATACATACATACATACATACATACATACATACATACATACATACATACATACATACATACATACATACATACATACATACATACATACATACATAGCCTCCGGAAAGGAGGTGAAGAAGATTATGAATGCGACCGCACTAAAAGAACAATGATGAAACAAAGACTGTAGACAAAAAAGAGTAAATAAAACAGTTATGTAAAGAAGAGTGTACACAAAAGAAAGGGCTAGGTAAGTACAAAAGAAAAATGAGGAGAAAGGCAGTTGGACAACGTGTGAAACTATGGAACAACGCAATGCTCGGAAAAGAACAATGTAATCAAGTGATGAAAAATGTCGAGACCATGGAAATAAACGTTGTAAATTCTCAGCATTCTGTGGACGCCTGAGTGTTGGCGATGATAGGCGGGAACACGGAGAAGGCTATGTTATCCGGTGATCTTGCGCGGAAGACTAAACATGATATAGCTGATAAGTTCGGGGCAGGTAAGGTTACCGTGAAGAAGTTTGAAACGAAGCGCGATATAGGAGTCCTGCTGCAGTGATCAACGCCTCTTACATTACGCATTACGACGGTGGCTATTCTTTGGGTCGATCTTTTACTTCGATGATAAACGCATCACCACCGACCGTCATCGTGAAATGAGTTCTGCCGAAGTTTTCTTAGCTCGTTGCTGTTTCGTCCCGTTAGCATCGTACGCAGCGATAGGCCGACCCCGAAGATATACTGCAGTTTCCGCGCGTATGAGCCGTTCTTCAACAAACCTCTATTTCGCCAACATGGGCCAGTCGGAATGTGTAATGGGTATGCGCGGACTTCGTGGCCGTGCGCTCGTCTCAGTGATGGCGCAGGACCTTGAGACCTCGATGCAGTTCAGGGCAGCTCGAGATAAAACACCTAGCCCGCACAACAGCTAACGCTAAAACATTCCCATTACACACTATTTACCATCGCGTAAGGTTTTTTTTCGGGATTTATGTAACATTGTACAATTGTACATTTACAATGTACACGGTATGTTCCCTTTTACAGAGAAGCTGTATACCTGTACCAGCAAAGGAAATTTTCGTGTCGTTGGCGTAAGTAAAAAACGCCAGGCTAAATATTGAGTACAAACAGCATATCTCCTTTGAAATCAGGCATACAGCATACAGCTCAGCACTCGTTTTCAAAAGAAAAACCACAAAACAAGCATCAAAACCATCAAAGTCGGAACAGATTGCTTGAGCGAGAAAATGTGCCCTTGGGTCGGTGCATCATTAGGAGCACGTGTGAAGAAGCGGTTTAAGTTATCAACTACTGTAGCTGGTTTCTCAAAAAAGATATCCAAAATATCGATTGCAGTGACAGGTTTTCTCCTGAGATAGTTTATTAATGACCAAGTCTTCGCTGAGTTTTACGTGAATAATTAAAACTGTACAAAAATACCTACGTTTCGCTGATCTTAGAAGGGCAACGACTCTACTGGTCGCAATCTTGCATTCACATCTAAAATCTTGATTTTTCAGTGCGCGTTGGCACCTTTTCAACAACCAGTCTCTGTAAGAAATAGCTTTCATTATGTCGGTAGTGAGCCATGAATAATCTTTCCTACATTTCCTAATTACAGCGTACGTTACATGAGCGTTCAAACTTTTTTAACTTGTCGCAAAAGCTTTCGTAGACATTAGAATAACCCGCCGTGGTTGCTTAGTGGCTATGGTGTTGGGCTGCTAAGCACGAGGTCGCGGGATCGAATCACGGCGACGGCGGCTGCATTTCGATGGGGGCGAAATGCAGACAAACCCGTGTAGTTAGGTTTAGGCGTGCGTTAAAGAACTCCAGGTCGTCCAAATTAATCCGGAGTCCCCCACTACGGCGTGCCTCATAACCAGATTGTGTTTTTGGCACGTAAAACCCCATAATTTAATTTAGACTTTAGAATAGGCCGCTCCCACAATAAGTTACGTCCAGTCATACTTTGCGATAAACTGATAAAGTATTTTCCTCTTAGTGATCTCGACTTCAAGCCAGTTTGTTCATATTTGATTTTTCCGCATCATTTTTTTCTGGCGAGGGGCGAGCGTGCGCTCGGGCGACATGCCACAAAGTAATGGTCGGGTATCTTTTGGCTGATAAGGCAAGCGGATAAGGAATAGTTCGATCCTCCTATTGAAATGTGGTCAACAGAAGAGGATACAAGTCGGTCCTGTATGAACTCTTCCCTAGTGCGGTGATTTATAGCAGTCTGTAGGCCGTATGTAAACTAAATTGACAGGTAGTTCGATATATTAACTGATGTAGCGCACAATATTGCTACATGCGTATTGCGTGTCTCTTTTGCACGATGCGCTGGCGCCCCGACGAGAAAGACGAACTGCTCCTTGGTCTCGTATATGCTCAATTGCACATTTCTTGTAGTTTCTTGAAATATTATGGGAATGTTCAGGAGCCCAATTCATGGCCGATGCCGCAGTGGGTGTGAGCCACATTGTAGGGACATCATCATCATCATCATCATCTCGAGCGCTCGGCTGAACTGGCCAGCGCTGTGGTTGTTTTATAAATATACATTGCAAATAGCTCTAAGTGTTTAATCGCTCGTTCGCGTAACATTTTCGTAGAGATTGACGTTCCCCGTATTCACCACGGAGCTCCGCAGCGGCCTCAGCGGCCAGCTTTCCACCATGGATTCCGGTGACGACACCTCGTCTACGGTGGCTAGATGGGTAGGTGTGCCGACCGGCGCCTCTGGAGCGTAGTTCACCGCTTCTCCGCGTCATGACGCAAAATTGGTGCTGCGGTCAGTAGAACGGTTCCGCAGCCCGCGTCGTCTGCTACAGGGGGGCTGGCGGACTGGCGGCGAGCAAAAAAAAAAAAAAAAAAAAAAAAAAAAAAAAAAAAAAAAAATAAAGCCAGTATTGGAATAGTTGTATGTCGTCTGTTCGTGTCAGTTTCAAATGTGAAGAGCTCCGCATCTCTCGTGCTGTTTGTAAGTTCCTAAGCGATGTGGAATGTTCCAGGTCGGAAAAATGACCGGCGAGATTAGCGGCGGCGTTGCTCCACCAAAGAAGACCACCAAGGAGACCAACTGCTTCGCTCCAAACTGCAAGTCGGGCTCTAAATTTGTGAGAAAGACAGCGGAATTGTTCCGCTGTCTGACAGCGGAAATGTTCGCCCCGAGCTGCTCAGTAGCTTGCTCAGTATCGGTATGGTGGCTAGATTGTATCGGCGACGTTAATGAGCAAGCGGTACACCGAAAAGCGTACGTCCATGAGCTCCTCGACGTTGGAAATTTTCAAGCCGCACATGAGGTGCTCAGCGCCTGCGACATCGAGCACCGCTGCGCTGCTACAGGGAAAAGAAAAGTGATCTAGGCTGATATTCTATATAGCAGGCTATGTAGCAAGGAAGTTCCTGCAAAGAACCAAGTGCTCCGATTGCTCAGGGACATTACTAAATTCAACAGAATGAGTAGGTCAGGGCTGTTGCTCCCTTCTGAAGCACTAAAAAAACTGGTAGCATCGCTCGAAGACGCCTTCAAGCTGTGCTTCAGTTTAAATGAGTTACGAAGGAACAGTGTATCGCCGACTTTGCATCCTTTCTGCAGCTGAATCCCCCGAATTTGATCGGCTGTAAGCGGCACAAGAAAGAGCTCACAAACGATGCTGTGAAGTTCTATTCAATTATACGCGTTTACTTTCTTGTCAAGGGCAATAACATGGTGCGCGAAAGCAACAGGGAGAAGAAGAATCACCTGAAGTGGAGGCGTGTGCTGTGAATAATGTTATGATGTGGTGGACCAACGTTGCGGCCTTGCTGGCGCTAGGCTATTTATGTTGGTGCGTTTGCTGACTCAAGTTACGAGAGCGTTTCTTGTATTTTAAATATATTCACGAATTTAGTCACGAATTTAGCCCAAGACGTATTACTCTATTTTATTACAATGAAACAGTGAACCATATGCACTTACCAACACAATTCTTCTCGCACCAATTTAGATACCGTAACTGACGCAGCAATATAACAATAGCTGGATTTCTCGAAATTGAAACATTAGAACTCGCTAAATATCCTGTAAAAACGGTTCCACATACCGTATAAAACCATTGCAGCATTGTTTTATGCATGGAAAAAATGCATTTACGTCTTTAATGCAATGGGCTGGAGCGCCGCGTTTATATCAATAAATGTGACCGATTGCCAATCTAGAAAATTTACTTCAGCATTTCGTTTTTTTTTTTACTAGACGACAACAACAAGTTCCTCATTCTGGCTTGGCCTACACTGCTCAGAACGGTATTATAACGTGCACTTCAAAGATACAATCAGAGGCAAGCGATACTATCAGACACGCAGCTCGTCTACACAGTGCAGCCGCCGTTGCGCGCCGCTGAACCGTTCTACTGTCCGCAGCGCCAATTTTGCGTCATGATGCGGAGAAGTGGTGAACTACGCTCGGTCGGCACACCTACCCATCTAGCCACCGTACCTCGTCTGCACTTACACCTGTGACTCCAACAACAACGTACGTCACGGTTACCAATCCCCACGGTCCTTGCATATTCTGCAGCCAAGATAATGTTGACGTTTTTTTATTTATTTATTTATTTATTTATTTATTTATTTATTTATAGTACCCTCAGGGCTTACAATGAAGCATTACAGAGGGGAGGGGCTAAAGATACAGATAATTATACAAAAAGGAGAAAGGAAAACAAGAATAATAATCAGATGACAGCGCACGGTATAATGTATAAATAACGCAAGTAGGAGCGACACAATAAGCATATTATTATGGTAACAAAAAAATTAATTATACAAAGGAAAAACAGAAAACTTCGGTAATATAGATAAACTATAAATGCGTGGTATATAGGTCAAGTTAGAGTGAGGCAATAAACAGAGAATGATAGAAAATAAATCATTATACAAAACATACTGTTTGTAGACTAGACGGATAAGAAAAATAGAAATAACTTATAAACAATACTGATCAGGAGAAAACGGAACTGATTCGCTAAACATTCACATCAAGTCATACTAGATAATGTTAGTGAGTGCTTTACGGAAGTCATCGGTGTTAGTTATATAGACTAGTGGATCCGGTAGGTGGTTCCATTCCTGGCATGATTTCGGAAGAAATGAATTACCATAGGTCGACGTCTTGTGGAATGGGATGTTCACCTTATGACGATGGTCCAAGCGTGCAGAGGTAAAAGAGGCTGGTTCGATAAAGCGTGACTTGAGTGTGGGAATTAAATGGTATATTTTATGGAACAGACAAAGGCGAGCGATTTTTCTGCGTTTAGAAAGGGGAGATATGTTTAGGGCAAGTTTCATGCTAGTTACGCTTGCTGTGCGCTGGTAATTGTTAAGAATAAAACGAACCGACCGATTCTGCACAGCTTCTAAGCTGTTAATTAATGTTAATTGATGAGGGTCCCATACAGATGATGCATACTCTAGGTTAGGCCGAATATAGGTGACATATAACTGTTTTTTTAGGGGAGAGGGTGTGAGTGCAAAATTCCGTTTTATATAGCCCAGCATACGGTTAGCTTTTGATGTAATGTGTTCGATATGTCGTTTCCATGAGAGATTATTTGTGATGTGCACTCCGAGGTATTTATAAAACGATACTGCTTCGAGTGGGATGCTGTTAAGATGGTAGTTAGAAAAAGATACTTTGCTACGTGAGATTCTCATGAATTTACATTTTGAGGTGTTAAGATTCATGTGCCAGCGGGAGCACCAGGTTGTAACGTTATCAAGGTCTGATTGTAATGTAACCATATCAGAATCATTAGTTATTTTTCGGTAAATTACGCAATCGTCGGCAAATAAACAAACAGAACTAGTGATTTCATTAGGCAGGTCGTTAATATAAATGAGGAAGAGTAAAGGCGCCAATACTGAGCCTTGAGGTACACCCGATTCTACTGGTACCTCTGGTGAGTCATTGTCATTGATGGTTACATATTGGGTACGACTAGAAAGAAAGCTGCAAATCCATTTGAATATTAATGGGTCAATATTTAGAAGGCGCCAGACGTTGAGGACTACCTCAGCATGTATGAGCGTGTTAGCCAGAACAATCGCTGGAACCCTTCCATAATGCTAGCAAATGTAATAATCTACTGGGGCGAACACCGCGTGTCTGGTTCCGGATACACGAGGGCGAGGTCTCTAGCTGGGTTGCCTTCGAGGAGAAGCTCCGCTTGGAAACCTGACCGGTCGCCAACTGGCGGCAAGGAAAGAGCTTGCTACCCAAGCGCAGTCTTTCACTGAATCGTATGTCTCGTACTTACAAGACGTGCTCGCTCTTTCCTGGAAAGTCGACTAGAAAATGACAGAGGTTCAAAAAGTAAGCCATGTCCTGAAAGGGATCGCGGACGGTGCGTTGTTGATCTACAACAATGTTTCCGCCATCGACATGATTGTCAAGGAATGCCGCCGCTTCGAGCTGGTCAAAAGCCGCAGTTGTCACGTCTCCCTAACACCGAGGCGACGTCATCCTGCGTCAACTTTACCACAGCACCCCCCTTCAATCAGAACGTGACACGTATCGTTCCCCGCGAGCTGGAGACTAGCAGCCCCGTTTCATCCACAGCCACTTGACAACACCACTGCCCAATCAACACGAGTGATCTCCCTCATTCAGGCAGTTGTGCGGCAAGAATTTGCCAACCTCGGTTTTCCCGCCGCCTGCTCTGTCTCCGGACCTGACGCCAGATCGGTGCCGACAGCTGTGCCTCGCAGCGACCTATATTCTCCTGCCAGATTCCGCAACCTATTCCGAGTGGCGAACTCCGGACGACAAGCCAGCCTGCTTCCGTTGCGACCGAATTGGACATGTAGCTCGCCACTTCCGCACCTCCTGGAGGTCACCGTATTGGAGCTACTTTTCCCCCTATCCTGGACCATATGCCGATGCTCGCCTCTACTTGCGTCGCCCTACGTCTCCTACCACTGACGTTCCTGTAGATGAGATTCGTCCCACTCGTTCGCCGTCAACTCATCGCCGGCGGTTCTCGAGGCCCCAGCCACGCCGCTATTCGTCGCAGCCCAAATACGGACCCTCCCGGACTGAAAACTAGGCCATGCAGCTCCTGAGGGTAGTGCTGCATTATTTCCATCGTGCCGAAATCCTCCATTGACGCTACCAACGAACCAGAACTTACTTGATGTTCACGTCGACGGTGTTTCATTGACCGCGTTAAATGATACTGGAGCCCAGGTGTGCACAATGAATGCCAGCCTCCGTCGTGGACTGAAGAAAGTTCTCACGCATATATACTCGATCCGTACGCGTCGCTGATGGCAGCGCTGTTGCTGTCACTGGAATGTGTACTGCCCGTATAAGCATCGCCGGCCGCCACGTTCAAGTACTTTTTACAGTTCTGACCAATTCTCCCCATGACCTTAGCTTCGGATTAGACTTTCTTACGGCGCATTTCACTCTGATCGACTGTCTGTTCTGACCGTACCCTTTGCCTCGAATTAATTGCGCTTATTAATAGGTGAATAACCTAACTTTCCCCAAGCAGCTGCAGCTCCATCGAAAGTACTAGCTTACTACCCAATTGGCTAACTCAGATTAGATACTATTCATTTTTCTATTCAGAGTTACCTATTAAGTATTAACGTTCTGCTTCACTCCAAATTGACGGTCACAAAGGCATAACACGAAGAACGCACATTCACAGTGAGCTTTTTTGTTTTTTGTTAGAATCTACGGGCTGCTTGCATATAACATAGATGAAAACGATGTCTCATCACGCCGCTGATGCGACCAATGGTGTACCACGTTCCGCCGAAAAAGAAAAAAAAAAAGGATCACCACAGGGTGCAGTTATTGTCGACACAGTGAGTGAAGAGTGAAACAATCCGACCTTGCACGCATGTACAACTTGTATTTACATATTTCACAAGAGCGTCAGTGTAGCCAGCACTCGAATGCCGTTGTGCTACGCGCATCGTGCGGCGCGAGCTGCGTCCCCAACCAGACTTCTGGAATCTGGTTGGTTACGGATTTGAGGGCCGCCAAAAGCGGCCCCCACGTCGTCCGTGGGCACCGGCGTTGTCACGTTGTGCATGGTGACGTTGTCCACTGGTCGCGGCAGCGTGGCCCGTGTTCTCATGGCTCCGGGGCCGCATCGAAAGCCGGTCCAGCACGGGAGGCCCCAGGATGCAGTGGTCAGAATAGCCGGATTGCACACGGTGGTCGTTGGGGTAGCGTAGTCGCAGTCGAGGGCTTCCTCGGCCACTCCCTGCGTCCGGAGGACTGGCGAGTTCCAGGCCAGCTGCAGGGAATACCCTGGCCCTCCTCGGCGAACCGGCGATCCGCTAGGCCTCCGTCAGCTCTGCACGACGTCCTTGCCTGGTTTGTGGCCCTCTTGACGCGAGCCGATGCGCCGAAGTTCCGTGTCATGCTTTGAGACTGACCAGCCACAGGCATGCTGCAGCTTACTTCTGGTTCCGATTCTTCAGCCGCTTGATCACACGTTCCCGCACAATGACTCGTTGCGCGTGAAGTGCGGCTGCCGCGTCGAGTCTTCGTTTTCGCTGTTCTTTATCCTGGTCACTGCTGACATCTAGGATAACCAAGTAATACGAATGCTGAGAAGGTCTGTTCATGTGAGATAACGGAACTCTGAGCGTTCATAATGAGAGACTGTAGCGTTAAAGCTATTTGAATATACAGAAAGCGTCATATGCAGGGTGTCCCAACTACCATGCACCAAGATTTAAAAAAAAAGGCAACTGCGTTACTCGAAGAAAACCAAGTACTTATTGTTTCCAGTGCAGTCGAGTAGTCACAGGTAATTTTTTCGTTACTGAGAGTTAATTAGGTAATTGTAATTAAGTATCTAACTGAGAAGTAAGTCCTAATTATGAAACTGTCAATGAGAAAATTGCAGAGGAATATGAAAAAACTCCCGATGCAGGTTTCTGCTACTCAATACGCACTACATAAAGGTGTTTTCCCGAGCTTGAAAGAAGCCAGCGAATAGGCGCAAAGTACCTCGAACGGCCCCATACGCAGTTCCCATACAAGAGGGGGGTTAAGGGAAAAGATGACGTGAGAAGGCAAGGAAGCGCTGCTACTATCGTCACGACAGCGATTGCGGGAAGACTAGATAACTTTAAGTTCAATGTACGATACGGTGGGTTCCTGATATTTCTGAAAAATAAACACATGCAAATTTGTCCCGCGGACAACTTACGCAGGGCGTGCAGAAGCAGAGCCGCATTAAAGTGCACCGTAGGGTCTAGGTGACACTACGGAAGCGGTCACAGGTCAAATGAACACTTCTGTGCCCGCCGCGGTAGCTTTGCGGCTTTGGCATTGCTCGAAGTGGCGGGTTCAATACCGAATCGCGGCATTCTCGTTTCGTCGGGGAGGAAAAAAAAAAGAAAAAAAAAAGAACGCTCGTGCACTTGACCCCGATGTCAAAATTCACCCGGAGTCCGCCACTACGGCGTTCATCATAATCCGATTGTGCTTTTGGTTTGGGTACGCACAGCCCCATCGTTGATTTACAGTTTAACACTTCTGCGACGATGTGATGTGCCCAGTGCGGAAATGAATATGCTCAACCCTCTCAGAGGTTATGAAGTATGGCGCAGAACAATGCCTGCAGCAAACACCTCCCTTTGTGTGTTCTGTGTTCTACTCAGACAAACAGCAGTCCTGCACGCAAGATAACGTTTAACATCAACTCATCACTTTCGTGTAGAACTAAACGTAAAGAAGCTTCATTAAATATTCGCCGTCAGCATCACTGCTAATTATCGTCAATCAAAGAAACAGCCCAGAAAGCTTCGCTGACATTGATTCTCACATTGCGTGGCATCTGCATAATGTTTTGACATTACAGATGGACACATTCCCAGCAGAAGTTACCTAGTTACCGAAGTGTGCGCCAACTATGTTCATTCAAGAGCGGCACACACCTACTGGCACATAACCAGTGAATCAAGTTGGTATCAAAGAGGTTAATATGGTTCTGGGGTTTTACGTGCCAAAAGCACGATTTGATTATGACGTACGCCGTAGTGGGGGACTCCGGAATAACTTTGGCCACCAGGGGATCTTTAACGTGCACGGGACACGGGCGTGTCTGGATTTCGTCCCCATCGAATATCGGCCGCCGCAGCCGGGATTTGATCCCACGACCTCATGCTTAGCAACGCAACACCATAGCCGCTAAGCCACTGCCGCGGCTCAAAGAGATTCATTGAAGAGCAACACATAGCGCGTGGCACATACACTGTGCGCCAAGTGGGCGTCAAAGGGGTTTTTCGCACGCATTTAGAGTGAACCGTGTCGGTGCGAAAGAGGTTCGTTGAAGAGCGGCAGGTAGGTGCACAGTGCCACATCCACAGTGACACAAGTTGGTCCGACGGTTGGTGTCCTGTTCCCGCAGCACAACAGCCAGGCGCGCG